>NC_142670.1:9732500-9845000 GCF_964200805.1 Pocillopora damicornis
ATTTAGCTATCCTTGACACGTTTTAAGATTGAAAACAATAACGAACGTCTGCTTCAATTATTAAAGAAATCGAATGCTCTACTAACAGTCAAAGCAAACACTTATGCCAGTCTCGGATGTACTTACCATAATGTTGGGCAGTTCAACACAGCAATCAAGTACCATCAACGTCATCTACAAATTGCTAAAGAAGTGAGAGACAAGGCCGGAGAGGGAGGAAGTTATTGCAATCTCGGCAACTCCTATCAGAGTCTAGGAGAGTTCAAAACAGCCATCAAGTACCATCAACGTCATCTACAAATTGCTAAAGAAGTGGGAGACAAGGCCAGAGAGGGAATCAGTTATGGCAATCTCGGCATCGCTTATCGCAGTCTAGGAGAGTTCAAAACAGCCTTCAAGTACCATCAACGTCATCTAGAAATTGCTAAAGAAGTGGGAGACAAGGCCGGAGAGGGAGGAAGTTATTGCAATCTCGGCAACACTTACCACAGTCTAGGAGAGTTCAAAACAGCCATCAAGTACCATCAACGTCATCTACAAATTGCTAAAGAAGTGGGAAACAAGGCCGGAGAGGGAGCAAGTTATTGCAATCTCGGCAACACTTATCATAGTCTAGGAGAGTTCAAAACAGCCATCAAGTACCATCAACGTCATCTACAAATTGCTAAAGAAGTGGGAAACAAGGCCGGAGAGGGAAGAGGTTATGGCGGTCTCGGCAACGCTTATTACAGTCTAGAAGAGTTCAAAACAGCCATCAAGTACCATCAACGTCATCTAGAAATTACTAAAGAAGTGGGAAACAAGGCCGGAGAGGGAACAAGTTATGGCAATCTCGGCAACGCTTATCACACTCTAGGAGGGTTCAAAACAGCCATCAAGTACCATCAACGTCATCTAGAAATTGCTAAAGAAGTGGGAGACAAGGCCGGAGAGGGAATCAGTTATGGCAATCTCGGCAACGCTTATCACAGTCTAGGAGAGTTCAAAACAGCCATCAAGTACCATCAACGTCGTCTAGAAATTGCTAAAGAAGTGGGAGACAAGGCCGGAGAGGGAAGAAGTTATGGCGGTCTCGGCAACGCTTATCACAGTCTAGGAGAGTTCAAAACAGCCATCAAGTACCATCAACGTCATCTACAAATTGCTAAAGAAGTGGGAGACAAGGTAGGAGAGGGAGCCAGTTATGGCAATCTCGGCAACGCTTATCACTGTCTAGGAGAGTTCAAAACAGCCATCAAGTACCATCAACGTGATCTAGAAATTGCTAAAGAAGTCAAAGACAAGGCCGGAGAGGGAGCCAGTTATGGCAATCTCGGCAACGCTTATCACAGTCTAGGAGAGTTCAAAACAGCCATCAAGTACCATCAACGTCATCTACAAATTGCTAAAGAAGTGGGAAACAAGGCCGGAGAGGGAAGAGGCTATGGCGGTCTCGGCAACGCTTATTACAGTCTAGGAGAGTTCAAAACAGCCATCAAGTACCATCAACGTCATCTAGAAATTACTAAAGAAGTGGGACACAAGGCTGGAGAGGGAATCAGTTATGGAAATCTCGGCATCGCTTATCACAGTCTAGGAGAGTTCAAAACAGCCATCAAGTACCATCAACGTCATCTAGAAATTACTAAAGAAGTGGGAGACATGGCCGGAGAGGGAGGAAGTTATGGCAATCTCGGTAGCACTTATCACAGTCTAGGAGAGATCAAAACAGCCATCGAGTACCATCAACGTCATCTAGAAATTACTAAAGAAGTGGGAGACAAGGCCGGAGAGGGAAGAGGTTATGGCAATCTTGGCTGCACTTATCACAGTCTAGGAGAGTTCAAAACAGCCATCAAGTACCATCAACGTCATCTAGAAATTGCTAAAGAAGTGGGAGACAAGGCCGGAGAGGGAGCAAGTTATTGCAATCTCGGCAACGCTTATGACAGTCTACGAAAGTTTAAAACAGCCATTGAGTACCATCAACGTCATCTAGAAATTACTAAAGAAGTAGGAGATAAGGCCGGAGAGGGAATCAGTTATTGCAATCTCGGCAACACTTATCACAGTCTAGGAGAGTTCAAAACAGCCATCAAGTACCATCAACGTCATCTACAAATTGCTAAAGAAGTGGGAGACCAGGCCGGAGAGGGAAGAGGTTATGGCGGTCTCGGCAACGCTTATTACAGTCTAGGAGAGTTCAAAACAGCCATCAAGTACCATCAACGTCATCTAGAAATTGCTGAAGAAGTGGGAGACAAGGCCGGAGCGGGAGCAAGTTATTGCAATCTCGGCAACGCTTATGACAGTCTACGAAAGTTTAAAACAGCCATCGAGTACCATCAACGTCATCTAGAAATTGCTAAAGAAGTAGGAGATAAGGCCGGAGAGGAAATCAGTTATTGCAATCTCGGCAACACTTATCACAGTCTAGGAGAGTTCAAAACAGCCATCAAGTACCATCAACGTCATCTACAAATTGCTAAAGAAGTGGGAAACAAGGCCGGAGAGGGAAGAGGTTATGGCGGTCTCGGCAACGCTTATTACAGTCTAGGAGAGTTCAAAACAGCCATCAAGTACCATCAACGTCATCTAGAAATTACTAAAGAAGTGGGAAACAAGGGCGGAGAGGGAACAAATTATGGCAATCTCGGCAACGCTTATCACAGTCTAGGAGAGTTCAAAACAGCCATCAAGTACCATCAAGGTCATCAAGAAATTGCTAAAGAAGTGGGAGACAAGGCTGGAAAGGGAATCAGTTATTGCAATCTCGGTAACGCTTATCACAGTCTAGGGGAGTTCAAAACAGCCATCAAGTACCATCAACGTCGTCTGGAAATTGCTAAAGAAGTGGCAGACAAAGCCGGAGAGGGAAGAAGTTATGGCGGTCTCGGCAACGCTTATCACAGACTAGGAGAGTTCAAAACAGCCATAAAGTACCATCAACGTCATCTACAAATTGCTAAAGAAGTGGGAGACAAGGTCGGAGAGGGAGCCAGTTATGGCAATCTCGGCAACGCTTATCGATGTCTAGGAGAGTTCAAAACAGCCATCAAGTACCATCAACGTGATCTAGAAATTGCTAAAGAAGTCAAAGACAAGGCCGGAGAGGGAGCCAGTTATGGCAATCTCGGCAACGCTTATCACAGTCTAGGAGAGTTCAAAACAGCCATCAAGTACCATCAACGTCATCTAGAAATTGCTAAAGAAGTGGGAAACAACGCCGGAGAGGGAAGAGGTCATGGCGGTCTTGGCAACGCTCATTACAGTCTAGGAGAATTCAAAACAGCCATCGAGTACCATCAACGTCATCTAGAAATTGCTAAAGAAGTGGGAGACAAGGCCGGAGAGGGAGGAAGTTATGGCAATCTTGGCTGCACTTATCACAGTCTAGGAGAGTTCAAAACAGCCATCAAGTACCATCAACGTCATCTACAAATTGCTAAAGAAGTGGGAGACAAGGCCGGAGAGGGAACAAGTTATGGCAATCTCGGCAACGCTTATCGATGTCTAGGAGAGTTCAAAACAGCCATCAAGTACCATCAACGTCATCTAGAAATTGCTAAAGAAGTGGGACACAAGGCCGGAGAGGGAACAAGTTATGGCAATCTCGGCAACGCTTATCGATGTCTAGGAGAGTTCAAAACAGCCATCAAGTACCATCAACGTCATCTAGAAATTGCTAAAGAAGTGGGACACAAGGCCGGAGAGGGAATCAGTTATGGAAATCTCGGCATCGCTTATCACAGTCTAGGAGAGTTCAAAACAGCCATCAAGTACCATCAACGTCATCTAGAAATTACTAAAGAAGTGGGACACAAGGCCGGAGAGGGAATCAGTTATGGAAATCTCGGCATCGCTTATCACAGTCTAGGAGAGTTCAAAACAGCCATCAAGTACCATCAACGTCATCTAGAAATTACTAAAGAAGTGGGAGACAAGGCCGGAGAGGAAGGAAGTTATGGCAATCTTGGCTGCACTTATCACAGTCTAGGAGAGTTCAAAACAGCCATCGAGTACCATCAACGTCATCTAGAAATTGCTAAAGAAGTGGGAGACAAGGCCGGAGAGGGAGGAAGTTATGGCAATCTTGGCTGCACTTATCACAGTCTAGGAGAGTTCAAAACAGCCATCGAGTACCATCAACGTCATCTAGAAATTGCTAAAGAAGTGGGAGACAAGGCCGGAGAGGGAGCAAGTTATTGCAATCTCGGCAACGCTTATGACAGTCTACGAAAGTTTAAAACAGCCATCGAGTACCATCAACGTCATCTAGAAATTGCTAAAGAAGTAGGAGATAGGGCCGGAAAGGGAATCAGTTATGGCGGCCTCGGCAACGCTTACCAAGGTCTAAGACAGTTCAAAACAGCAATGGAGTACCATCAACGTCATCTAGAAATTGCTAAAGAAGTGGGAGACGAGGCCGGAGAGGGAAGAGGTTATGGCGGTCTCGGCAACGCTTATTACAGTCTAGGAGAGTTCAAAACAGCCATCAAGTACTATCAACGTCGTCTAGAAATTGCTAAAGAAGTGGGAGACAAGGCCGGAGAGGGAGCAAGTTATTGCAATCTCGGCAACGCTTATGACAGTCTACGAAAGTTTAAAACAGCCATCGAGTACCATCAACGTCATCTAGAAATTGCTAAAGAAGTAGGAGATAAGGCCGGAGAGGGAATCAGTTATTGCAATCTCGGCAACACTTATCACAGTCTAGGAGAGTTCAAAACAGCCATCAAGTACCATCAACGTCATCTACAAATTGCTAAAGAAGTGGGAAACAAGGCCGGAGAGGGAAGAGGTTATGGCGGTCTCGGCAACGCTTATTACAGTCTACGAGAGTTCAAAACAGCCATCAAGTACCATCAACGTCACCTAGAAATTACTACAGAAGTGGGAAACAAAGCCGGAGAGGGAACAAGTTATGGCAATCTCGGCAACGCTTATCACAGTCTAGGAGAGTTCAAAACAGCCATCAAGTACCATCAACGTCATCTAGAAATTGCTAAAGAAGTGGGAGACAAGGCTGGAGAGGGAATCAGTTATGGCAATCTCGGCAACGCTTATCACAGTCTAGGAGAGTTCAAAACAGCCATCAAGTACCATCAACGTCATCTAGAAATTGCTAAAGAAGTGGGAAACAAGGCCGGAGAGGGAGCAAGTTATTGCAATCTCGGCAACACTTATCACAGTCTAGGAGAGTTCAAAACAGCCATCAAGTACCATCAACGTCATCTAGAAATTACTAAAGAAGTGGGAGACAAGGTCGGAGAGGGAGCCAGTTATGGCAATCTCGGCAACGCTTTTCGATTTCTAGGAGAGTTCAAAACAGCCATCAAGTACCATCAACGTGATCTAGAAATTGCTAAAGAAGTCAAAGACAAGGCTGGAGAGGGAGGCAGTTATGGCAATCTCGGCAACGCTTATCTCAGTCTAGGAGAGTTCAAAACAGCCATCAAGTACCATCAAAGTCATCTAGAAATTGCTAAAGAAGTGGGAAACAAGGCCGGAGAGGGAAGAGGTTATGGCGGTCTCGGCAACGCTTATTACAGTCTAGGAGAGTTCAAAACAGCCATCAAGTACCATCAACGTGATCTAGAAATTGCTAAAGAAGTCAAAGACAAGGCCGGAGAGGGAGCCAGTTATGGCAATCTCGGCAACGCTTATCACAGTCTAGGAGAGTTCAAAACAGCCATCAAGTACCATCAAAGTCATCTAGAAATTGCTAAAGAAGTGGGAAACAAGGCCGGAGAGGGAAGAGGTTATGGCGGTCTCGGCAACGCTTATTACAGTCTAGGAGAGTTCAAAACAGCCATGAAGTACCATCAACGTCATCTAGAAATTGCTAAAGAAGTGGGAAACAAGGCCGGAGAGGGAGCAAGTTATTGCAATCTCGGCAACACTTATCACAGTCTAGGAGAGTTCAAAACAGCCATCAAGTACCATCAACGTCATCTAGAAATTACTAAAGAAGTGGGAGACAAGGTCGGAGAGGGAGCCAGTTATGGCGGTCTCGGCAACGCTTATTACAGTCTAGGAGAGTTCAAAACAGCCATCAAGTATCATCAACGTCATCTAGAAATTACTAAAGAAGTGGGAAACAAGGCCGGAGAGGGTAAAAGTTATGGCAATCTCGGCAACGCTTATCGATGTCTAGGAGAGTTCAAAACAGCCATCAAGTACCATCAACGTCATCTAGAAATTACTAAAGAAGTGGGAGACAAGGCCGGAGAGGGAATCAGTTATGGAAATCTCGGCATCGCTTATCACAGTCTAGGAGAGTTCAAAACAGCCATCAAGTACCATCAACGTCATCTAGAAATTGCTAAAGAAGTGGGAGACAAGGCCGGAGAGGGAATCAGTTATGGAAATCTCGGCATCGCTTATCACAGTCTAGGAGAGTTCAAAACAGCCATCAAGTACCATCAACGTCATCTAGAAATTGCTAAAGAAGTGGGAGACAAGGCCGGAGAGGGAGGAAGTTATGGCAATCTTGGCTGCACTTATCACAGTCTAGGAGAGTTCAAAACAGCCATCAAGTACCATCAACGTCATCTAGAAATTGCTAAAGAAGTGGGAGACAAGGCCGGAGAGGGAGCAAGTTATTGCAATCTCGGCAACGCTTATGACAGTCTACGAAAGTTTAAAACAGCCATCGAGTACCATCAACGTCATCTAGAAATTGCTAAAGAAGTAGGAGATAAGGCCGGAGAGGGAATCGGTTATGGCGGCCTCGGCCACGCTTACCAAGGTCTAAGACAGTTCAAAACAGCAATGGAGTACCATCAACGTCATTTAGAAATTGCTAAAGAAGTGGGAGACCAGGCCGGAGAGGGAAAAAGTTATGGCAATCTCGGCAACGCTTATGGCAGTCTAGGAAAGTTTAAAACAGCCATCGAGTACCATCAGCGTCAACTTGAAATTGCTAAAGAAGTGGGAAATAAGACCGAGGAAGCGTGCTCACTCTATCTCCTTGGAAACAATTTTGAGTGCCAAGGAAATCTTATGGTGGCCTTTGACTGTTATTACTCGAGTGTAGAATTGTATGATGATGTCAGGGCCAGTCTTCAACTCAACGATCAGTGGAAGATTTCTTATCGTAGTAAGTACCAAGGTGCATACAAAGGTTTGTGGCGTATAAATCTCAATCGAGGTCAAGCTGTAAAGGCTCTTCTTGCCGCAGAGAAAGGAAGTGCTCAAGCTCTGAGAGATCTCATGGACACAAAATATTCGCCTGGAGCTTCTTTAACGCACAGCGCATCCCGCATTTCTCTGAGATGTGTTAAATTGAGTACAGTTTTCATAGCTATCAATGGGCCATGCGTTTACTTCTGGGTTTGCCTTAGTGAAGATAACATCCATATGAGACAGGTACACGTCAACGACTATAGGTTTGAGCATGAATTGAAATGTTTCATCCAGCTACTGAACAAATCTGCTCTTAAGGAGATCGGTGCAAGAGATACTGTTGCCATCGAAAATCCTCTGCTTGATTCGCCGACAGAAGAAGAAATGGCTAATGGTGTGATCCAAGTTGATGTGAGGCACTCCCAATCAAGTGCTTTAAATAAGCTGCATGACATCATCGTTTCTCCTATTGCTGACCTGATCAAAGGCAACGACGAGATCACATTCGTTCCTGAGGGGCCGTTTTGTCTTGTACCTTATGCAGCATTGCAGGAGTCGAACTCATCATATTTAAGTGATTCTTTCAGAATTCGTGTGCTTCCATCTCTGACGACGTTGCAACTAATTCATGATTGTCCAGCTGACTTTCACGTGAAGACTGGTGCATTGCTTGTCGGTGACCCATGTTTCAAACATATCATCTATGAGGGAGGACTTTTAGTACAACTTCCAGGAGCAAGGAAAGAAGTGGAGATGATCGGCCGTGTCCTTAATGTTTGCCCCCTCACTGGAGAAATGGCAACAAAAGATGAAGTGTTAAAACGAATATCATCAGTGGCCTTAGTTCACATAGCAGCGCACGGTAAAATGGAAACTGGAGAAGTTATCCTGGCACCAAACACCACAAGACAAAAAACTCATCCGCAAGAGAAAGACTATCTACTGACGATGAAAGATGTCATAGAAGCTGGGTTGCGAGCACGTCTGGTTGTACTTAGCTGCTGTCACACTGCTCGTGGAGAGATCATGGCTGAGGGTGTGGTCGGCATGGCGCGTGCACTTTTGGGTGCCGGTGCTAGATCTGTTGTGGTAACCTTGTGGGCGATTGGCGACGAGGGGACCCTGGAGTTCATGACCTTCTTCTACGATGCACTTGCCAAAGGCAAGAAGGCAAGTGAAGCTCTCAATCAGGCCATGAAGTGTATGAAAGAAATTGAAAAGTTCAAAGAGGTGATTTACTGGGCACCATTTGTACTCATTGGCGATGACGTCAAACTAGATTTCAAGGATATTGGAAGCCGAAACAAGTAAATATTCTGTGAAGTTTTTATACGAAATAATTCATATTTGTACTGCGGTTGTAGATGAAAGTGAAATGTGATCATCGCAGTAAATTTTCCAATTTAAGCAATTGGAAAGAAGAAGTTTATCGCGGAGGTCACGGGTTCGAATCCCGTTGAAGCCCTGATTTTTTTCAGGCTTCTTCTTTCCAATTGCTTAAATTGGAAAATTTACTGCGATGATCACATTTCACTTTCATCTACAACCGCAGTACAAATATGAATTATTTCGTATAAAAACTTCACATCATTTCACTGCACGGGAAGATATGAACTCAATAAATTGACCTCGCTCCCAATGTGTGGCTTCATAGCTCAGTTGGTAGAGCATCGCACCGGTATCGCGGAGGTCACGGGTTCGAATCCCGTTGAAGCCCTGATTTTTTTTTTTTTCAGGCTTCTTCTTTCCAATTGCTTAAATTGGAAAATTTACTGCGATGATCACATTTCACTTTCATCTACAACCGCAGTACAAATATGAATTATTTCGTATAAAAACTTCACATCATTTCACTGCACGGGAAGATATGAACTCAATAAATTGACCTCGCTCCCAATGTGTGGCTTCATAGCTCAGTTGGTAGAGCATCGCACCGGTATCGCGGAGGTCACGGGTTCGAATCCCGTTGAAGCCCTGATTTTTTTCAGGCTTCTTCTTTCCAATTGCTTAAATTGGAAAATTTACTGCGATGATCACATTTCACTTTCATCTACAACCGCAGTACAAATATGAATTATTTCGTATAAAAACTTCACATCATTTCACTGCACGGGAAGATATGAACTCAATAAATTGACCTCGCTCCCAATGTGTGGCTTCATAGCTCAGTTGGTAGAGCATCGCACCGGTATCGCGGAGGTCACGGGTTCGAATCCCGTTGAAGCCCTGATTTTTTTCAGGCTTCTTCTTTCCAATTGCTTAAATTGGAAAATTTACTGCGATGATCACATTTCCAATTGCTTAAATTGGAAAATTTACTGCGATGATCACATTTCACTTTCATCTACAACCGCAGTACAAATATGAATTATTTCGTATAAAAACTTCACATCATTTCACTGCACGGGAAGATATGAACTCAATAAATTGAGTTAATTAATTAATGAATTAATAAATTTAAATATTATTAAATATTCTGTTTATACATTCTATTCAATACAAAGTTACCTTAAATCATAATTATAGCTTATGTATGAGCAGTGATACTCGCGTGTTATTTTCCTTTCAGTTGGCTTACGAATTTAGTTTTTGCTCCTGCAAATTGAGATGCAGTACAATCAAGTGGACACGTTTACGATGATGACATTCTTGTTAGGAAACATAATAGGAGTAAAAAAGCAAATTTCTTTTAAAACAATGCTGTTGTGCAATGTATCGTTTCCGCATGTGCTAGGAAATATTTCATGGAAACTCAACCATTCTCCCTAAACTTAGCTTTTTTTTATTTTTCAGTTAAGGCAGTGAGCATTGGAATCCCAGAGTGTTTTCGGATACCTGCAAACGCTGATATTTGAACCAGAAACCAGTAAGCTACTTATGAATCTTTCTCAAGAGTCTTCTTTTCAAAGCAAGAAGAACCAAAAGACGGCCAAAGTCAAGTTTAACACGAGAACGGATTTCCTTTGATTCAAAAGTTGACTTTTTGCTTGACTGAACTGCTCTTTAGCGCTTAATCTTTGATGTTCTGCTGAAACTACTGTTTTTTTTCCATATGATATCTTGAAATTATCATGACCAGTTATGTAAAAAGTTAATTTTTAATCTAAGTATGACTTACTAGGCCGATTGAGGCGTTGCATTTACGTCGAAGTTGAAACGTCTTGGAAAGGTTTTCCACAGTTTTTTTTAGACTTTTTCTCAATCGGTTTCTTTCTCATGAGTGATGTAAAGCTGTTATAGCCATGTGCATGTGTGGAGAATTTCTATGGAAATTGGAGAATAACTAGTTGTCCGATTGCTCGATTATCTTAGTCTATATCAGATGGAAATTGTGATTAACTTTTCGAGGATTTGTACCCAGCCATTGGTACTTAAAGTTAGTTTCTGCCGATCAGAATTTGGTTTATCTGGACTTAAAATGACAGATTTTGGCCGTAATGGCCAGGATTTAGTCTTGGTATCAGTTAATTTTCTGAGATTTCTCCTTTAAGTGGCGATCTCTCTAAGAGCGTCCAGGGCATTTCGCATCGGAACAAAGTTTTCCCTCAGACTTTGCCTAATAATCTATCTTTGGAGGAAAGTGTGCGCTGTTATCGCCGGTTACACCAAATAAAATCCTGTTGTTTGGTTCTGGAATATTCATACAGGTTGAATAGCATAAGCTGTCAGAACTCAAATATGAAATAACAGAAGCTAATTTCTTAAAAAAGAGATTACCATTAAAAGGTTGACTGAACGCCAATCAAATTATGATATTCGATACGTTGTTGTTGAAGTCTTTCGACACAGGATAGTAAAAATTTGTCAAATTTTGGCCTTTTAAAATGTTAAGAGTATCAATCAGTGTGGTCTTAAAGCTCTGTCCTATTTTATTTTCAACTTAAAATGGTTAAAATCTAAGATTTATTGAGCTACTTATATAAAACGGTCGGAGAACTAATTTGCATAATCGGCTGTCACGGTAGCAAAATAGCTAAAAGTTTGAGGTCACCACGGCGAAGAAAATTAATAAGTGCAAGATGTTTTTATATTTTTATGCTGCCAAATATCTTATTAGAAGAAATCAAGCGGAGTTTTCAATGGTCAGGTCTGGACTTGAGCAATATCAACCAAGAAAGAAAGAGTACTTTTGATCAATTTCAGAAAGCTGTCTAACGAGTGTTTTTAAATAAATTATGACGAACCTCTGAATGAGCGAATATCAAAATTGAAATGCTCTTTTTAAACCTTACATATCACAAAGCTTAAGAACACAAAAGATCTTTTGCTGCATGCGGTGTGATACGAGGACCAGGCTTTTTAACTTTAATTTTCGATGTCGCAAGCGTTCAAAAAAGGGCCTTTTGCAGCTTTGACTATTGAGAGCTCTAAAAATTTTATTTTAACGTATTTCCAGAAACCAATGTGGTTTTATTTACTTGCTACAAAGGATAGATTATTAGGCAAAGTTTGAGGGAAAACTTTGTTCCGATGCGAAATGCCCTGGATCGCTCTCACAGAGATCGCCACTTAATTTTGAATGCGATTAATTGTGTTATTTTTTACAAGAAGAACGATGCATTTTAAGTATATTGCGTAATCTAATCTCCAAAGACAAAACGAGAAGTTTTATTTTATAATTTTAGTTACTGGCCTACAAAGCATTGAAGGAAGCTCAGAACGAGCTGGAAAGTTGAAGCCAAACGATTTTATTTAGTTTCTCGGATTAGATTGTTTACTTATTATATCAGTGCAATAAACTAACATTTGAATGTCAAACAATGATTAACTTTTCGAGGATTTGTACCCAGTCATTGGTACTTAAAGTTAGTTTCTGCCGATCAGAATTTGATTTATCTGGAGTTAAATGACAGAGTTTGGTCGTAATGGCCAGGATTTAGTCTTGGTATTCGCTAATTTTCTGAGATTTCTCCTTTAATTTTGAATGCGATAAATTGTGTTATTTTTTTACAAGCAGAAGGATGCATTTTAAGTGTATTGTTGAAACTAATCGTCCAAAGGCAAAACGACAAGTTTTATTTTATGATTTTAGTTATGGCTTACAAAGAATTGAAGGAAGCTCAGAACGAGCTGGAACGTTGGAGCCAAATGATTTTATTTAGTTTCTCTGATTAGATTGTTTACTTGCTATCTAAGTACAATAAACTAACAATTGAATGTCAAACAATGAAACTAGTCGCTTGGTGTTTTGTTAGAATGGAAGACGAAATCAATGACAAAGGAAGGAAAATTTCTGCATCAACCTGCATAAGCCATTTCTTGCCGTTTGAAGTAGTATTCGTTTAATAACTTTTGCCCATTTCTTTGAATAGGTTCGCTGAATGAGAGATAAACTTCGATATTTTCTTCTTTTATTTTCTAATATCGATCACTGGCAACCGTTTCTTGGGATGTCACGCGACGCACTTCTTTAGCACGTTATGTGACAGATATGATGTTTTGTCACATCTTTTCTTTTGGAGTAGTGAGCGCACCTATGTCTTATTTGCTCGACCTCTTCCCATTTCCTTGGATAGAGTTATTAAATGAGATATTAACTTCGATATTTTCAGATTTTATATCTGCCAGTTTCATTGGCAGCCGTTCCTCAGGATGTCACGCGACGCGCTTTTTTAGCATGGAAAGCGACATGATGTTTAGTCATATTTTGTCGAAGAGGCAAGAAAAAAGAAATTTCCTTTTTATTTTGGGAGATGGTGCCTTATTCTGTTTATAGAAGGCGTCCTCGTCATGGGAGGTACCCTAGGTCGGTATGGTGCGTCGAGTGTAAAAAATATTGATGATTTTTTTTTCCACCATAGCAAACTTAACTAAAACAGCCTGTTAAAAAAACCGAAACTTTCTTAAAACTGAGGGCCGACCGATAAGAACTTTTATTAGCTAACAGTTAAAATTGTGGCCATTTTTCTGCCGCGGCTAATCCAGAATAACACTAAACAACTCATTGTAGGAAGGAGAGTTTTTTAAAATTAATTTTTTCTACAACTAAGAGTTAAAACTGTTCAATTTTTACGCCTAACAGCTAGTTTTTTTTACCGATATACGGCTAACGGTTAACCCCATGGAAACCCTCGACTGGGTGACATGCAAGATGTAAAACGATTTTAGAAGGTGGCATTTGCAACTCGAATTAAGAGTGCTGGTTTTTGAGGAGTAAGGAAAACCGGGAAAAACAAGCCGTGGAAAAATCCTGGAAATAAAGATCAACCTGGGAGAGACGGGCATGGGAAGAGCGTTGTCGCTACGCATTCCTGTTATGTGCAATCTGAGATGCTTAATGAAGCTAACGCGAGAAATTCACTTCAGGGCGAGCAGGGATAAATTTCCTTCCTCCTTTAAAGACCTTGTACTAGATCCGAAAAGTCAATAAGCCCTGATATTCTGACTTCACCCCAGATCTAAAAAACTGCGACAACGTAGATGTTTTCGCAGGAGTTCTCTACTGACCATGGCATATATTACAATCATTTACGAAAGAGCCATGGGAAGGGGGGAGGGGTGGGTCGAGGTTCCGTTTATCCCCCGGCCCCCGAGTTGGGAGTATGAATAGCTACGTGTTTTCAAGGGTAGCGTCACAAGTGGGGATCTAAAATATCTTAGAGCTACGATTTCAGAAGGTAAAGATAAGAATTTTCCTAAGTAATTGCTGGACTTGGACTTATTTCTTCTTAGATTTTCTCTTCGTGCTTCATAACTGTACTCCATCTACCCACCTTACAGCGGTTTTTTATAATATACCACACAGGAAGATAGAGCTCTTAGCGAGGGCTAATTGGCTAATTTGGAATTCATAGTTGAACCTGTATTAAGCGGTCGGTTGTAAATTTTCCGAATTTTTTTCCTCTTATACATTGTCATTTTCACCACTTTTCAGCGGTGGTCTCTATTAAGCGGTTGTGGTCATCCTTGACTGAGTCCCATCAGCCTGTTCGGGTTGTACGGAACGGTCACTTAGGGAGGAATCACTCGAATAAAATGACGAATTGTCTCTGAAGTAAAATTTATTCCATATTTGTCCCCCAAAATCAATGTTAGTATTTAGAGTTCGTATGTCCTTAACAAATTGCAGATTATAATTCTTCTATCGGACTGTTTGTATCTGACAAATATTACACGAGAAAAGTACAGAAGAAAAATCATTTGTTGGTTGATTACTAAGAGGTTAATTGCTAGAATTCTAATCTATTGTTCTGTTTTTATGCTGTACCATCATTTTGTTGATGTTATTTGATACATTATTTACATAAACTCGACATAAATTACATGTTGAATTATGTTATTAATGAAATATTGTTTTCTTGTCTTTTGTTGGTGACCTGTATTAAACCGTGATAACACTCAGTCACGTATATTTTACAAATTAAAACAGAGGAATCTTTTTTTTGCCACTCATGTTGAGTGCTGGACTGCTGCGGGTAAAGGGGGTAAGTTTCTAAAGAAACTGTGGTGCTGCATCAGTGGAAGAGTATAACAGGGTAATTTTGTATTATTGACTGAGCTGATAATGTAAATTGGCCACTATAAAGAGCTTAAAAGCTGAAGTTTCGAGTGTTAGCCCTTCATCGCAGTGGTTGAAGGAATTGTGAGTTGGGTGTGTATTTAAATGAAGAAAATGGAGCTACGCTATTGGTGGGAATATGGTGACGAGAAAACAAGAATAAATTAGCTGAATAAAAAGCGTTTGTTGATAGTGTGAGGAGGAAAAGTGCCGTCCTGAGAGGTAAATCTTTGTTCTGGAGTTTTGCAGGCCTTTGAACAGCCTAAGTTTAGGGAAAGAGATTGTGGAGTTTAAATTGTCTAGCAACCGGTTTGGATGTGCTCGTGTAATTTCTTTCTACATCGTGAAGGCGTTCTTGCTGTGCAGGTAGTTGAGGGTTGAAGCCCCAGACTGCAAAAACACTCAGGGGTTTTAAAATAACTAAGGAGAATGTGCTGCCTTTGCTGTAACATCTGAAAATGGTTAGACGTTCTGGTCTTCTCAGCTAAGGATGATAAACCATAGGCCCCATACTCTCCTACATCTTCTCTGTACTGGTTATAAGCAGGGGACATTAACCCTTTAACTCCCAGAAATGATTAACAGGTAACTTCTCCCTATAATATCCTTACATTATCAAACAAACAGGTGATGAGAATACCCAGACTTCTCAGGTAGAGGATGTTTTCTTGAACTAACAGGAAAGTTCTTATAACTGATGAATATGCAATTGTGCAGCAGCTAGAGGGGGAATTAAATAATAATAATCAGATCTTGAGAGTTAAAGAGTAAAAGAACTCACAGACTTCAACAAAGAGTAAAGAATGTGGCTCCCAGTGTGGTCATCTGGCCTTGTTTTTATTTATGGAGGCCCACATTTAAACTTACTTTAAAGCCGAACTGAGCCAGCCTGTATAAATATTCCAAATAAATACATAAATAAATAACTCAATATCAAGTTCACTCCCCTATTACAAATGGAGGTTAGGTGCCCAAGGGGCCCAGGAGCTGCAACCACACCCCATGGCACTAGAACACCCGACTGGCCTACCCAATCTTTTTCCAAGCCCCCTCTGAGCACCCATCACACTAAAGACAGATGGCTCAGGGGAGGAAAACATAAATAAATAGATGAATGAATGCATAAAACAAATAAATAGAAATAAACCTTTCAGTTAGGGTTGGGGAGAAGGAAATGCCAAGAACCGCTACCCTCAAGAAAAACAATGCCACACTGTAGAACAGCCAACACCACACAGGCACATGGTAGAATAATGCATGCACTGATAAGGTGTACCGCTAAACGAAGACGGCCCCAGGGCCCCAATGATCACAGCACTGCTGTATTTAACTCTGTAGAATGCAACAAATGCTGCACAGACGCTAACAGCCAGCTCAAACGCGAACCGAATACTTGAAATGCTACTAACCATAATAATAATTGCTCCTAGTCGTTAAATATATTAAATTCCATTTATCTGTATTGAATTGTTTTCATAAACTAATTCTGCCCCATGGCAACTGAGTTGATTTACTCAACTCAGTTGCAATTTGCTAAAATAAATTCAAGCAAAAGTATCAAAACTGCAAAAAAATTCGATCAAAACCGAAAACCGCATGCAAAACCGTCAAAACCTATAAATGTTCACATCTCAGTTCTCAAAACCCTAATCGATCCCATACAGTGTTGACAAGTGGAGCATACAGAGGTTTTGCGGCTATTCGAGATCAGTGGAGGCGCATAATGGCCGCTTGTCAGGATCGAAGAGAAACCGGAATCCAAATAGAAAAATCCGAAAACCACATTGGAGATCAAATCCGAAGCTCAATAGACAAGTATTTTTGACGAAAAATTGGAAACCAAATGCTAAAAGACGGAAAATCCGTAAACCTCAATGAACACCGAATCCCAAAAACCGAAATTTTTTGGCACAAAAACTGATCTAAAAAATACTGAAAATTCCAATGCCCTGGCCCCTCAGGGATGAATAGGACAGTTTAGTCCACAAATCACACAAATGATAACAAAAAAACCATTATTATTGCTGAAACCTTCATGAAAACTTTTTTTAATTTTTTTTTTAATTTTTCAATCAGAAACATGCTGCAAAACAACTTTAGTCACGCGATATTTTTCAGGGAAGGTGTCATGTCACGCAATCGAATTTTTCATCGACTAAGAACACCGATGCTTGACACTTAGTAAATTGCACAGCTGCAGCCTCACGGAATGTGTCCTTTTTTTAAATTAGAGATTTGCATTATATGGCTAAATGGCACAGTCCTTCCTTTAAATACAGAAGAGGATTTGATCTCATCGCGAACGGAGTGAAGATTCAGCAAGGAACACCACGGAGATGTTCATATTTTCAGTTCGTTTCGTTTCGTTTATCAAATCACAGTTAGCCCTAGAAAATTCCGGAAATATGGTCGATTCTAGTTTTACAATAGAGACTAAATGCATTGTATGACATCAGATCTTTGAAAGACAGACGCAAAGAAGAGTGTTACAAACGTTAACTCTTTGACTCAGTTGTATCCAATTCTGCGCATAAACTCCATCATCTGCTACCACTCAAGCTAACACAATTAAGTTGGCAGTGTAATTTTAAGTTGTGGAAAATGTGCACTATTCACGACCGCATTTATTCCATTCATGTCCAATCGGTAGAACTTTTATACGTAGTTGTTTTTTCTCTATAGGGTCAATTTATATGACAAAATTGTTTTTCAATTACAGCGTATAAAACTTCAAAAACTTTTTGCAAATTTCACGCTGCAAATTTGAATATTTTTCAGTAAACAATCAATATACCTCGAAGAGACTAAAGTGCAACGAAACAAACCACAAGAAACCAAATCGCAGAACAAGCTTGCATGAATCTACAGCGCATTCGTGAAAATATCGACATCAACAACAGAGTACGTACTCCTGAGAAGTGTCCTCCGCGGACCTATTTGCCATTTTCAAAGCAATCTATTGAGGAAACTGCATGTGATTCGACCTCCCTCGTCTGACAGCTCCTTTAATAAGAGGAACTCTATTTGGTTCGGCGAACTCGAATTAGATTATGGTTATCTTATGACCTATTGTCTTTCTCGGAAAATTAGCGGAAGAGAAATAGCAGGAGTCTGGAAGCTAGCTAATTTGGTGACCGCTGACTGAAGTACAGGAGATTTTCAAAGATGGCGCGAAATGTCGGAGAGTGATGTGAATACATCACTATACTAAAATGGTTTGTTAGTCGTTTTCGTTCTCAGTGATAGTCTTTTAACCGGTGTTTCAATTATAATTACATATTTTTCTACAGGATATTCGATCGTTCTTCAGCCCTACTGGAAAGACAGCGAAGCAAGGCGCTTCGAAAGTAGAAAATAAGCGCGGCAAAGATTCTACTGCGAAGTCATTAACGAAACAAGATGTAGGAAAGCGCCGAACGAAAACCAAGGTAAGTAATGGATTATGTAGCATTTGAGAGAGAGATTTATTTGTGTTATCAGGGAATTCGCCTTCAGAAGCGACGGAGAAAAGATCTGCCCATATCACAGCCCCTGTCTGACTGAATCGATCATTGTTTGTGTCTATACACACGGGTGCAATTCACAATCCCAACTATCCTCTCCTGGGGGTGGGGGGGGGACCTTATTTGGCCAAAATTGGTATTTATTGCCATACATGGTAAAATTTCCTTTGTCATGAGTCTTTAATTTTGCACATGGTAGGTAATTTTACGACATGTTTCAATCAAGAGTTTCATTCCACTACATATATCTAACCCAAGGTATCTTTCTGGACTGGAATGTGAGAAATGGTGTGGTACTGTGTGTTAACTAACTTTGTTGGTATAATTTTCAATAGTTTGTTGGAGTATGTCAGGGTAGCTGAGTGAGGCTGATAAGTTACAATGTTTTGCCTTTTTTTTCATCCTAAACAAGGTTGTAAAATGAAGCAATTTTGTATTCATCCTTTAACTTCTAAGATCTGTTTGCTAATTCTCTCCTCTACTTGCTACACATTTCCTTGTACATTTGTTATAGGAATTTGTTCTTAGATCAAGATAAAAACTTTTTTCATAAACTTTTTTTTTGGACATTGTATGGATAGTCTAGGGAGAAGTTACATGTTAATCACATCTGGGAGTTTAAGGGTTAAACAGCATGATGTGATACACTGCCACCTAAATTTCACTCAAGTTCGAAATATCTTGGACATTAGCATTCCCTACAAATTTGTTCAAACTGCGGCTTACTAATTCTGCAGAGTAGTTGCAGTATGTAATACTAATGCTTATTTCACGATTTTGACTAGTACTGGTTAATTTTCATTTATTCAGACTGAAGGGAAAATGAAATTGTTGATTAACTTGAAAGGTGATTGATAAAGAAACCTTGATACTTCACATAACCCAGACTTTTTTTTCCACAAGCCTGGTGTCTTTTTTTGATTTTTTTTGTAAGAAAGTTGTGCTGCGAGGAACAACAAACCCCTTGATGTTCTCCAATTCTGTTTGGTCTTTGTTGTTATCATTAGGTCCAAAGAACCATTATAATCTCACATTTGTATGAATATGTTATTGTTTATTGGCTGGGCAGGGTTTATCAAGTAGTGAAGATGATGACATTGCCCGGAAACAAAAACCAAAAGAAAATCAGAAGAAGAAGAAGAAAGGAAAAAACATTATTGACTCAGGTAATGTTTTAGGATGAACAGGAACAGATGTTGAGACTCTACACAAACTGTTATACATTAATTTGTATTAGTTTTAATGGTTTCAATGTACATGTAAGCTTGGTAGTTGTGCTGTACAGTGTCCTTGTCAATTCCACTGCAATTTGCTCTGTTACGGAAACATGGTGTAAAAAGATTCACACAATTATACATAGAACATCACAGTGATCTCCTGACCCTATTTCTAAATTAATCTTACATCTCTGTTAGATTCTGATGAAGATCCTCTTCCCCCAAGAATCAGGTATGTGATTGGTTTCTTGAATTTCTTTTCCCTCTCGTACAGTTGTAGTAAAACTTTTGGACTCTAATATCACCCCTGAATCAAGAGTCAAGGATTATTATGATCACCAACTATAAAAGCTCTTGATTATTAAACAAATTCTCCTTGTCAGCAGCTTAGAAAATGCATAGAGAACAGTATGGAGAATATGCATACTGATGTCAAGGTGTCTTCAGTACCATGTTCTCTTTTATGCACTTTCAGAAAAGCCACATCAGTCAAAAAGGAGGAGAGTTCAAAAGCTAAGAAAAATAGGAGACCAATCAGCTTGGACTCGGGTAAGGAAATGATGTGCACTTATTGAGGGTACACGATACTTTTTATGTGAAAGGCGATTGGGAGATTTTATCTTCACAAGAATCATGATAACATCTTTTTAAATTTTTTTTTAAATTTTATAGGATTAACAGCTTTATTAACAGGTTAGAAAGAGTGAAAATATGAATTTGGTATAATTTTTTAATTTTTTTGGTTTTATTTATCTTTAAAATGTGACCATCTTAAATTTCATGTAAATGTGAAAGAATTTTGGATATCGATTTTTTTCATGATGCATGAAAAGGCCTTATATTTTTATGCAACTGAGTTCTACAAAAGGGTTTGGGGGACTCTCCTTATTGATGGAGTGTGAGGGCTGGATAGGGAAACTATTTAGTGTGAGGTGAGCTTGAGGTAAGATGAGGTCAACTTTTTTACATCACCTGACCTTTAACCTTGCCTATGTATTAACTTGCCGAAGAAAACAAAGCCATCCAGGGTTCAGCACACTTACCATTAGACCACTCCGCCTTGAATAGGTTTGAATATTATAGCACTTGAGTTATATTTTGATGTGGTTTCTACAGATGAGGAAGAAGCTGTGCCAAGCAAATTAAAAAAGTCTGCCAAACAGACAGAAAACGTAGCATCTAAAGGGGTCCAGCAAGTTGAAGAGAGGTATCATCCATCATTCTCTTTCATTATATTTCACATTTCAGCACTAAACCATGGTGTTCATTTGGAACATAAGATATTGCTCTGGAAAATCATCTGGCTTCTTCTAAAAATATCCAGCTAAATTTTGTTTGTCTGTTTGTTTGATTTTTCCTTTCTTCCATCATTCAGGCATTGAGAATGTTAGATCTGTCATAGAACACTGCTCCTATGCTGATACATTTAACTTGTTGATCCCTAAGAGTGACCAGCATCTAATTTCTCCTTACAATATCATCCCTGAATCAAACATTAAGGTTATGAGAGTAAAGGAAATGATCACCAACTAAGCTCTTGTTTGTTAAACAAATTCTCCTTGTCAGCACCTTAGGAAATGTATAGAGAACAGTATGGAGAATATGAATACTGAGTTTTAGTGTTGAGGGTTAAAAATGAAAAACAAACAAACAAGCAAACAACAGCAAAATGATAAAGACAGTGTTACACAGCCATCAAGGGTGCATTTAACACAGCATTGTTGTGTTACTGAAATATTTAACACATAGATTGTTATCCTTGCTTCAGTCCAGTCAAACCTAAAGAGAAAAAAGCAACTTCTGCACTTGATTTCTTTGGTTCTACTCCAGTTGAAAGGGAATCCAGGAGAACATTTGCCAACAAGAGAAAACAGGTGAATAACTAACTACACTTGTTTCACAAACAATTTTTTTTAAAGAAAAAATCAGGCATCCTGTGTATTTTAAACAGTACTTCACGCATTGTGCATTATTTGAATAGGGAAAACTTTAAACCTCACCATACCTTGCCTTTCTATAAAAATTCATGCATCACATGTTAATTTTGGGCTCAATCACACATCCCTTGTAAACCCTCTGCCAATCTGGTATTCAGTAGTTATATCAGGATGTACCAAAGTTAACACATTCCATGCCACAAAATTAATGGGTATAATGACCAGTGTTTGAGTCACGCATTATGTAATCATATGCAAGAAACTTTGTGGATGGGGAGAGGAAATGTTGCAGAATAGTTTTGGCAAAAACAACACCATGGGGGCCCCCCCTTAAAGGGATAAGTCCTTTTGCTCCTAAGATATTAAAATCAACTCTCTTTACTGCCCTCACACAAATGTTATGACAATATCTCTGAGAATATGGTGTTCAATCAATCGATATCCTCTTGTTTGGTGATTTTCTTTCTTCTCATTTCATTGCTGCTTGACAGTGAATTGGTATTGTTAAGAGACATTACAAAATTGATCACTTTTGAGAGTGCAAATTTTAAGCTGATCCAGAGCTCAACCCACCTAATGATCATCCCTAAATTCCTTTTAAAACCATCAATAGTTATTTTTTGTTTTCATTTCCAACAGAGATCTGACGAGTCTGAAGAAAATGAAGACTCCAAAGTGAATAGAAAAGAAGAGTATAGAAATGGGAGAGAAAAAGAAGGAAGAGAAAATGGGAATGTCAGCCGTCACACAACGGAGCAACCATCAAAGAAAAGAAAGGAAGACTTCTCAGAATCAAAGTCTGAGGTTAAAAAGCCTTCCCCTGAGAAGAAAAAGGTTTGTAAGCCTTTTGATTACCATACTTTATTATTGCAAAATTAATCATTACTATTTATGCATAAACTTGCTATCCTGAAACTAGAATGGATTGGATCTGATATGATTTCATGTGTATGGTAACTGTTACTAAGTACTTGAATAAGGTACTTGTAGATGAAACAGTAACATTTTATGACTAAATTTGGTTCTGTATGAGATCCAAAAGCTTACTCAAACTTGTTAACTGGTGGTACATGTGCATGTTGTATATACATTAACCTGTCCTACTATGACAGTAGATAGTTTTTACTCAGATGCACATAACTAACAATACTTGCAACAAAACATTACTTACAATACTAACACTACTCAAAATATTACCATTACTGTACCTAGAATTTATGCTAAAAACAGTAACAATGGTGACAAAACTTTCAGGTACATTCTTGTTGATTTTAACTTTGACAATCCAGGAGATGTTACCACTTTGTCTCCATTTTTCAAAGCCGCAGTGTCTTTCACTATCAACATTCCTATTTGAGTCAACTCTTACCTCGTGAGGACAACTCTTAGCTGTTAGAATGTTTAATATACATGTAACTTTTGTTCACTTCAAATTTTATCCATGGACTTTTCAGGAAGTACCAAAGACAACTCCTGCCAGCAAACTGGCTGCCAAAGCTGCTACAGTTCCAGAAACTCCAGTTAGAGACTCAAAGCCAAGTCCAAAGAAAACTGTTACTCCAAAAAAGGATAAAAAAGATGTCGATAAAGAAACTCCAATCAAAGGAACACCAAAAATGTCAAAATCAGAGGAAGTGGTTGAAATTCCACCCTCACTGGAAAAGAAAAAGTCTGGCTACCGTAGTTTTATGGCAAGAGATGGTCCTAGGGCACTTGGTTCAAAGGAAATCCCTCAGGTTGGTTTCAAAGTCCAAGATCTGATTATTAATTCTCTCCTCCTGCTACCAGACATTTTCCTGTAAATTAATAACAAGAATTTGTTGTTAGATCATTATAACAACTACATGTACTTGATAAGTTTTAGTGTTCTCATTACCTGTTTGTGAGATAATGTATCGGATATTCTTGGGAGAAGTTACATGTTAATTTCTTCTGGTAGTTAAATTATTGTTATCTCTCAAAGCTCTTAATGGTTTGCTTTCCATCCTTTCAAATTTTAATTAGAGATGCTAGACAAAAAATATCTACTGAGTCTTTTAATTTTTTGGCATGTATAACTTTTCAGTTTGGACAGTATTAAGAGGCCTTCAGGGGAAGGATTGATTATTTGTGTACACATCTTGAATCATGCATGAACTTGATAATTTAATTTTTAGGGAGCAGAAAACTGTTTGGATGGATTGACATTTGTTATTACGGGAATCTTGGAAAGTATTGAGAGAGAGGAGGCTGCTGATTTGATTCAAAGATATGGTGGAAAAGTTACCCAATCAGTGAGCAAGAAAACAAGTTATGTTGTGGTGGGACGGGATCCTGGAGAGAGCAAACTTTCTAAGGTACATTGTAATGCACAGCTCAAAAGTGGAAAAAGAGAAAAGAACCATGAACACAAACATATAAGCTGCACCTTTCTCCCAAGATTTTTATAACAAATGCGGGTGCAGCTTACTGCAAAAACACCTGGGAAACTTGCCACAAATTTGCATAAATTGACACACTTAATTGACGATTTGTAAGTCTGTATAGCAAACTAACAAGAAATGAAAAATTTACCAGCTGGAGGGGAGAAATTAATTAATTTCATTTTGATGTTGGCTTCTAAAGGAGGTTTTTTTTTTTAACAGTAGCATAAACTTATATTTCTTGCTGTGGAGGTCACCATTATGTTTCTTTGTTGAGAGACCTTTTAACTGGTTTAAGGTCATATTTGCTTCCTTGAGTAGCTAAAGATTACTTGACAAGAAACCCATGGTTTCTTTGTTGTTGTTGTTTTTTTTACTTTGGTGCTTATTTGTTAGGCTAAGCAATGTGGAACATCACAAATAGATGAAGATGGTCTGTTTGAGCTTGTCAGAACAAAACCAGGCAATGAGACCAGCTATGAACCACCAAGTGTGGAGAAGAAGTCAAAGAAGAAGGAGAAAGCTGAACCAGTGGAGTCCCTCAGCCAGGGAAAAGATCAGGTAGAGGGTGATTCATCGCAACTGAGTGAAAGGTCTGTGTCATCTCCAGCAACACAAACACCATCATCATCACCAGCACTGAAAGGTGGGTGTTGCAAACCTTTTCAATTATAAGCACAAGAGCATGACTTCACTGAAAATTTAATTCACTCTTTTTTTATATCCCTTAAATTTCCTTACCAGTTAGCATCCTACATGTATTGTGTGGTGATTATACTTTGTGAATACAATCTCTCTTGTGTACATCCAGTTATGACTTGTACAAATACATGCACATGTATATAATATATGTGTACCAATAAAATGTCGTAGGAGCCATAGGCTAGTGTGCAACTGATAACATAATTTGTTCATCCTCATTTTCCTTCTTCTGTCTACTTAATTTACAGTATCACTCAGATTGTCTGTCTGTCTGCTATTTCATGTATGTTCATTCTTCCAGTTACTGTCTCTCTCTATCTGTCACTTACTCTGCTTGTTCTCCTCTGTCCAGTCACCCACACGTCAGTTTTACCACTACCCTTCATTCCACCTGCAGACTTGTTTGTGTTACTTAACTTGAGTTACAAGAAAGGAAAGTTTTTTGTTTTGTTTGTTTGTTTGTTTATTTTTAAATCTACATAGGATTTTGAAAGTAAAGGTAATTTTGTTTTTGTGCAGGAGAACCAAGTCTGTTGTGGGTAGACAAATATCGGCCTCGTGCAGTGAAGCAGATTATTGGTCAGCAGGGTGATAAGAGCAACATGAGAAAGCTGATGAACTGGCTGAGAGACTGGGAAAAGAACAGAAAGAAACCAGCCTCTAAATGTGAGTACATGTGTATTTGATTGTCAAGATGCTTTTCCCTCAAATACATGTACATGTAACTTCTCTTCAGGCAAGAATGCAAACGGTTCAGGCAAACTGTTGGAGAAAGCAGATGAAAAAGTTTGGGTTGTAACCAGACAGGGGAACCCTATTGTAAGGATTTCTCCTACAATATTAGTACAATATCAATACAATATCAATACAATATCAGTACAATATCAGTACAATATCAATACAATATCAATACAATATCAGTACAATATCAATACAATATCAATCAGACAGGTGATGAGAATGAAGAAAAAATATCAATTAAGGGATTAATTAATTAATTGATTATTAATTGATCCAATACCAAATTATCCAAATCATAAGAATTTTATGGCAGACAGTGAGAAGTACTAGTGAGCTGTTATGAAATAGGTTGTTTTTCATCGTGGCAGTTGGATGATATTATAAGTTTGTTCTGTTGTCTCTCGACAAAGTCACTTGATGTGGAACGCAACCTTTTGACTCCTTATTGTAAGTTTTCTTCAGGCGATGGGGTTGACTGGTTGTGGCACGGCATTACATGGTGGTTTGTTGTAATTGGTGCATTGCCAGATCGAAATGCACCAATTACAACAAACCACCATTATACATAATGCCGTGCAACTAGTGAGCTGTTTGGAGTAAAAGGATTCAGTGCATGAACCTAACTTTAATCTACAGATATTTTACGTAAGACTTTAAGAGTTATGATGCAAATGTCGTCTAGCCTGGACTAAATACCTTTCACACTGAATCCAGATTGTTTCTTAATTCCCACATTCAGGGATACATTTTTTAACAGGTGTAACTTATGAACTTTGATGAGTTTATTTCACTCGACAGTCACTTTCACATGTAGTTAGTATGTTAGTAATGGAATCACAATTGTAAGCATTTTATTTTGTACAGCTTCCTTTTTCAACAAAGATCAAGATGGGTCTTCCTGTAAGGCAGCTCTTCTGTCCGGTTCCCCAGGAGTTGGAAAAACAACAACAGCTACACTGGTTTGTGAAGAGCTTGGTTTTACGTACATTGAAATGAATGCCAGTGACACACGGAGCAAAAAGACCTTGGAAGAACACATTTCTCATTCACTGAGCAATAAAACCATGGATGGCTTTCTTACAGGTTGTCAAATTTGTGTAAGATTTGGAATGACTTTGATGTTATTGAAGACGCTTCATTCATTCCCTTGTCTTACTAAACTGACTTTCCACTGTAGGGTAATTTTGTATTTTTAACTGACTTGGTGACGTAAATGGGCCTCCGAAAAGAGTTTTAAAGCTGAAGTTTCGTGCGTCAGCCCTTCGTCAGTGCGAATATATGAAGGACTCTGACGAAGGACTAACGCTCCAAACGTCAGCTTTGAAACTCTTTACGATGGACAATTTACATTGTTAACGCAGTTGATAATACTAAATTACCCTTTTATACTCTCCCACCGATGCAGCACCACAGTTTCTTTAGAAACGTACCCACTTTATTCATTTGACTTTCCACAGTATCATTCTCTCAATATCACTTTTTATCCTACACTGAACACAGCAGATTGATGCTTGATAGCAAACTTATTACCTCTAACAATGTTATTGTTCATATTCCTATTTTGCGGCAAAGGTGAAAGGTGTAGACTTAGCGGACTGTCAGAGCAAATATTTCCTCAGAGGTCCAAAAGAAAGTTTATTTTGATTTCCCTGTCCTAGATATTCATCGTGAATCAAACTGAATGTATGATTTGTCGCGTTTATATACTGTTTATTGCGCCGCTGACAATATACCTTGGGCGCAGTTTCCTACGCTATATGCGTAGTTTGAGCGTTACTAACGGTGTTATTTTTTTGCCGTTTTTTACCAAGTTAGTTTTAGCGAGGGATTTTAGGCTGTGTAAGAAGCAGTAACTTCGAATCGTCGCCGGATAGACCCTCATTTGTTATTCGTTTTTATTATCCTGTTGCAAATTGTTGCGGTAACTGAAAACGTAAACCTATCTATGCATTGCTGATAAATATGCTCGTTGTACCCCTTATTTAGAACTCCAAAGATCTGAGGCTTATTTTCTAAACTCATCAATATAGTGTATCCAAACGTTTCTGCTCAATTGCACTCTGCACTTGTGTACAATACCGCTCAATCTTGACTCGAAACTCGATCCTCAATCCTCGAAACTATCGAGGATCGAGGCCCGCTTATGGAGTGTCGAATGTCGAGCATCGAAACGATTGAAGAACTTTTCGAGGATCATGATCCACAGTTTCAAGAAAACGATTTTATTGTTGCACGTAAAACAATAATGAAGGACAAAGCGCTTGACTCGCGGTTTCTCTTTTTGTTGTTGTGGCAGGTCAAAAAGCAGACCCTAGTAAACATGTTCTCTTAATGGATGAAGTTGATGGAATGGCGGGAAACGAGGACAGAGGAGGAATGCAGGTCAGAATAAAATATGATTACTGCCTCTTTTGTTTCTTTGTTTTATGTGTTTGTTTATTATGCTTTTTTGTTTTGTTTTGTTTTGTTTTTTTGTTTTCTGTTTATATTCTACACCCCGTTCTGAGGCCGATGCTTAGTGTGTAGAGGGAAACCTGTTGTTTTTGTTTTCAAGTTATATCGTATTGCTCTTTCGTGCTTTTATTCAGCGTTTAACAGGTATCTTACAGTGTACTCTGTGATGATGTAGTATCTGTACGCGATGATCTAAGAGTTTAAGTGCTCGCTAGGCCTTCTGGGAGAAATGCAAAGGGAGAAAAAACGTCTTGTGTTCTTGTAGCCATCTTGAAGACCTTTAGCGAATCTATGGAATCTTGTGCAATCCTTGAGAAATTTTGACGCCTTGGAGTGTTGTAACCTTCAGGAATCGAGCCTGACAATCCTTGAAATAAAATACAGTTAAAATTCGTCTACAGTATCAGTCGAAATGAAACAACTTCCTTCTTTTTCAGTATTAAGATTAGTACATAATAATCATAATGTATTTTGATAATTTTGGAAAGTCATAAATTCAAGTCATTGTTTCAAAGTAAACTTTGACAAAAAGTTGTATCTCTTATCCGTATTTTTTTTCAACAGGAACTCATATCACTGATAAAGAGTTCAAAGATACCCGTCATCTGCATGTGTAATGACAGGAACAGTCCCAAAATGCGCAGCTTGGCAAATTACTGTTTTGATTTGAGATTTCAGAGACCTCGGGTTGAACAGATCAAGGTAACGCAATGGGTGTTTGTCTAGTCGATTTGACGATGAGATGCATATACATGTAATTTACTCAGAAAGAGATTTGAACCCAGGAGTACAGTATGGGATGTATTACAAATGTATGTTCAAGACCTTAACCCTAGCTTGCAGAACAGGCGTCATTTTTTTTGCGTGTTTCAGTCGAACAGAGGCAAGCGGGAGGCGAGCGCGAAGTGCGAGTCACGCGCAAGGAGAGGAGCGCAAAAAGATCAACGTGTACCTGCCATCGCACCTGATTTGCGCTTTGTGCTTGCCTTCCACTTGTCTCTCGTCGCCCGTGAAACGCAACAAATTACACCGGTTCTGCACGTCACCAAAAGTCAAACCAACGTTAAAGACTATAACAAATCATAAGGAGCCTTGGTATAGGCTCGATTTCCGCCGCTTTTTCGTGTTAGGTCTTCGCTCCTCCCTAAGAAGAGAGAGCATAGGGGAGGAGCGCGGGCTCATATTCCCGAACAGCGGCTGGTAATCGAGCCAACCCTTGGGAACTCAAAGTAAAGAAAGTTGGTCTTTTTTCAATTTCAGGGAGCCATGATGAGCATAGCATTTAAAGAAGGACTCAAGATACCACCCCAGGCCATGGAGCAGATTATTTTAGGGGCAAACCAGGATGTCCGACAGGTTAAGGAACAAAATTAGCATTTACCTAATATCATTCATGCATTCAACTACCGTGCGCAATTAGCGAGCAATCCCCTGGGGGGGAGGGGAGGGGTGTCTTTGATATTTGGGGCTAACAAAATGTGGGGCGATCATTGTGCAGGAACTTGTTTCTGGTTTTTGCCCAGATTGAATGACTTTTGTGACTTAACAGTATGCATTTCTCCGATTGAAAACCTCTCTTTTTAAAAGAAAACTTCATAAAGAGTCTCAGCAATGATTTATCATATACCGCATGCAAAGTTAGCCGGAACAAAAAATAATCTAACAGCCATTGTAAAACTTTTGATGTGGAAGTGGGCGAGAAAAAAGCGCATTAGTGAGGTGTAAGCCTTCTGAAAACTTGAAGTTTTAGTCGAGGGTTGGGGGGGGGGGGAAGGGGACATAAAAGAGAGGTCTCTCTAATGGGGAGCAAGGGGTTCTGGAGCGTTTACAGATAAAGAACATTGAATTCCCACCAATGAGATTAGATATCCGCGTGAGTTTTTGTTTTTGTTTTTTTTTGCTTTTTCTTTTTTGGGACGTTATTGTTTTGTTGTTGTTGTTGTTGGTGTTGTTTTGCCTCTTGTGATTTTTTTGTTGTTGTTGTTTTTGGTGGTATGTTCATGTGGTTGCGTTGTTGTTGCGGTTTTACTTTTTTTTTCTTTCTTTTGGTTTTGTTTTGTTTTGTTTTGTTTAGTTTGTATTTTTCTGCGGAACTTTTTGAAACTAAGCTTTTGTCAAATTAACGGGAACTGTGAAATCTTTATGGGCGAAGATCAGAAGAGGAAAGTTGACGGAAAGGGAGATTTTAGGATGAAGAAGATTCACACGGATTTAAAAGGGCAATTATTGTCACTTTATTGGGCATTGTGGGCTTAAATGTTCACACGCTCGTCTGATTGTTCAGACTGTTGGTTTGTTTTTTTGTTTTTTTGTTATTTTTCCAGTTCTTTTTAATTTCTCAGCGCCTTCAAAGTAATAATGATAATGATAGAGGTATAAATATTTTTGGAGCCTTTCTCTGCCGTGAGCTAGTTTTAACCCTCGACTCAGAGTGGGGTCCAAAAATATAGTTATGTCCGCAAACATAAACTCTATTGTTATATTTTCGCAGGTTCTTCACAACTTGTCGATGTGGACAGCTAAGGAAAAGTCGCTTAATTACGACCAGGCAAAGGAAGAGGCAGCCAAGGCACAAAAAGACATCAAAATGGTAATAAGTTTATCATCGACTGCTGATAAATTAGTTATTTTATCTGTTTTATATAATATTCCGTCACGAAACCTACGATCTGTTCCAAAAAGGTGCTCCATAGTTTGGTCAGTTATTTGTGCCCAATCCAGTCGTCAGGAAATAAAAAAAGTGCTATATGTTTAATGTTCCATTACCTACTAACCCGCTGACACGTCACCCATTATCTATGGAGTGACCAACATGGCTGGGTTCGTCCTCGGAGATTCACGATTAACGATTTACGATCCACGATTCACAATCCACGATTCATGATTCACGACTCACGACTCACGACTCACGACTCACGACTCACGACTCACGACTCACGACTCACGACTCACGACTCACGATTCACGATTCACGATTCACGATTCAGAAAAAATGAGGCAAGTTTAAACAAAAGAAAACGATGGAGCAAGAAGTGTATTTTAGGATAGTATTCATTGTTTTTTGACCTTAGACGGTAAAAAATAATTTGTAAAAAAGCTTCAACTTCTTACATAACCCTCAAAGACAGTTCGCCAATTTGGCAGATTCACACGTAGTCGCCGTAATTTTTCACTAATCATTATGGTGACCCAAACGGTCGCAGTTTACAGCGCTGTAGAGTGGTTGTGATTCATACATAACAGTGCACGGTTCTGAGTAACTGATAGAAGGCCTTTTTATCGTCAGGGCGCTTTTGATGCTGTGAGGAGACTTCTCTCTGGAGCTGAGAGTTCGAAGATGAATTTGATTGAAAAATCCGACATGTTCTTTTGTGATTACTCCATGATGCCTCTTTTTATGCAAGAAAATTACCTCATGGTTGACCCAAGTCAGAGCCGGTGAGTTGAGAACTCAGTACTTTCTGAAAGTAATACTGGATATCCTGCTTTTTCCTCGCTTCACTTCGCTTCGTGATTGGTCCAGAAAACTCACACTATCCTCTCAACCAATCAGATTTAAAACTTAAAATTATCGCGACTTGGTCGCCCGCGTTTTCCCGCGCTTTGAGCGGGATAGTAGCGAAGGATTGGGAAAACGAGGAGGGTTTGGGTCGGGTCTGGTCGGGACCCGAACCCGACCCAAGCCTCACTCGTGTTTGCTCTAATCGTGCCGTTTTCTATTTCGCTCCGTTGTGCTAACTGAGCCTGGAGCAAGCTTGTTGTTCAACCACATTGCGCTTAAACTGTTTAGATTAACTATTAGATTCATGTGGGATAGAGACACATGACCGTTTAAAGTTACTTACGGAAGTGGATTTATTTGTCCGCTCGATGTTTCTGTTTTGTTTTGGTTTTGTTTTTTTTGTTTTGTTTTTGTGTACTTTTTGTTGTTTATATTTTGTTTTTTCCCTCTTTGTTTTTGTTTTTGTTTTTGTTTTTTATTGACTTGTTACCATGCGTGATTACCTCATATATCTAGTGGTGATATCAAGAAGACACTGTCGCTCGTTAGTCAGACCGCCGACTCCATTTGTGACGGAGATCTGGTGGAAAAACTTATCAGGCAAGGAGGCAACTGGTCCATGTTACCCATGCAGGTACGACAATTACCGTGCAATGTGGAGCATATCTAACTTTGCCTTCGTGATATGGGTTTTATTACAATACCGCTTTTGTTGTACATTTTACTAACTGTTGCTCCCAGTAACAACCACTGGGAGCTAATCTGCATAGCAGGTGCAGGAGAAAGGCCAGTAATAGCGGAGCACGCAGAGCGTAGCCCCATAATAATACAAAATGGTAGTAGTATCCCGTCAAGCCAAAAAAAATTTGGACTTATGACCGTACGGGCGTCCGTACATGGTGCTACTTTTAACATGCGTGGTCAACTGTACCGTGGGCACGCCAACGCCACGGCTTTGTCCAGTAGTCAGTGCACTGGGCTCCGCGGCGGACGACCCGTGTTCTAGTCCTGGCCGGGGCAAGGCGTTGTGCCCTTGAGCCCGTGCGGGAAAAAAATGCGAGCTGCGCCTTTAGGCTTGGCTAAATCTATATATTACGAAAACGATCCCAGACGTCGGGCAAAGATTTGAAACATAGCGAAGATTATGAATTCCTTGGTTTATGTTGCCCGGTCAACCCTTTATATTCTAACATAAGGATGCATATTCTCCATACATTTCCTGAGATGCTGATGAGGAGAATTTGTGTAGCAATCAAAAGCTTTTTCGGTTGGGGTTATAATTTCCGTTATTCTCATGACCGTAATATTTGATTCAGGGCTGATATTGATAGGAGAAATTATATATTAAGCTCAGTTATTCACGCATTCTGATTGGTTCTCACTTATGACCTCGGTGTTGATTTAGCGTTGTTAAATTCTTTTTAGGCCATGTTTTCGTGTGTGATCCCATCGACCTTGATAAGCGGGGGAATGGGTCAGAGGATTGAGTTTCCTCAGTGGTTGGGTAAAAATTCTAAATATGGCAGGATGGACCGCATGCTACAAGAACTGAAGGGTCACATGAGATTAAGGTAAGGATGTTTTTGAATTGTGCTTGAGCCAAGGAAGCGTATGTCGATCGAGTTATCGCAACAAACAGTCAGAATGAGAAGAAAATAAGAATCGAGGCAGCCAATTGGATTAGAAAGTGACACCCGGCAAAATTACTGAAGTACGGGAAAACTCAAACAGCTAATATCCCTTCACACAAGCAAAATTTTTTTTCGAAAAAACAGATTTGACTGAATGAGAATCGGCAACAGAAAACTGAAAAACCAAATTGTGTCTAGGGGTTTAAGTGATCCTCAACTGCTATTCTCATTATGTGAAATTTGAGGGCGACAAATACTAGTTTAAGTATCTTCGATAAAGAAGACATGTTTGAATTAATTTTCTTTTTTCTTTGTTTGTTTGTTTTGTTTTGTTTTATTTTAGCTTTAAATCGTGCTTTCGCGTCGGTGTGAACGGCGATTAAGACACGGCCTGATTGTATTGGGTGGAAATGATGTGGGTGGTTGGTGTTATGTTTGTTTGCTTGCTTTTTAACCAAACTACATTCAGCATCATGGCAAAGCTGGTGTAATTCTGCATTACTTTAGTCATTCCACGAAATATTTTCATAGACGTTAATTTTCAATTTGACAGTTTTTGTGTCATGAACTTTTGATATAATGAATTTTAAATAAAAATGGTTAGTCTTAAATTTGTCTCGCTATTATCATCAGTGGTATCGTTATCGTTATCATTATCATTATTATTATTGTCATTATTATATTTATGTTTAGATAGCACTATAGTAATATTATTAATTTCATGTGCATCAATATTTTTAGCACATCTGGGAGCAAGTTGTCTATGAACATGGATTACATTCCTCATCTCAGAAAAGTCCTTACCAGGCCCCTTATGACTCAGGTATGTTCGACATAAGTTTGCATCTGGAGTGAGCTTGCTCGCCAATCAATATATTAATCAATTAATCAATGGATATATTGATCGATCGATCCAGCAAATAATCGATAATTTTTTTAACACGTTATGTTTTAGTACTGTTATGTCATCACTGTTTATTAATATGATGAGAACATATCAATTTGCATGTTGATTTGTAGACTCAAAAGGCTTATCTACTTGTTGTGTATCTTTTAATTTTCTGCCAAAAGTTTTAGTCAGGTGATTATCAAGTCATTTTTGTGGAATTTGCCCCTTTTTTTTCTCTTTATTTTTATTTTTTTCGCTTTTTATCATTGGCCATTGTCTGCCAACATGGGCTTCCTTGCTAAATTCAAATCCCGTTTCTACGCTTAGGAATCAGACCAGATTAACCCTGGCGTGTCCAGGGTCATGCAAGTAATGGAGAACTATGACTTAACCAAAGAAGATTGGGATTCTATCATTGAAGTTGGTCAATTTGAAGGACAAAGGGATCCCGTTGCGTCAATTCCATCAAAGGTATGGTGTACATTCTTGTTGTCCACAAGAGCATAGAGGATTTTGAGAAAGAAGGTGCAGGCTTGTTTTATTTTGGTTCGCGAACAAAACACTTGGGTCTAGATTTCAATTCTGGAGTCGTCCGTGATGTATTACATGCAAAAACGAGTAATTTCTTGCTTCTTTCAGAGAATCCCCTGTGTAAAACTGCTTCAGCTTCTTCTTTAGCTAGAGAAAATCATTTTGAATCGCTTTGATCCCTTTTATTAAATTTCTCTACAGGTGAAAGCTGCATTCACGCGCACCTACAACAAAGAAAGTTTCAAGACACCTTACGCCATCCGCGCAGCGCCAAAGAAGGGACGGAGAGGCGGCGCAGAGGACGAACAAATGATGGAGGAGGCGGGCGAGGGAGATGCGTCAGCGGTAGAACCACAAAATGACGACAATGATGACCTGGAGAATAACCCCATGATAAAGGCGTCAAAGAAACCAGCCAAAGCAGCAGCAAGCGGTAGGAGTAAAGGCGGAAAATCAAAGGAGTCTGTTAAGAAAGAAGCGCCAACATCCAAGGGAAAAGGACGAGGGAAGAATAGGAAGTGATCAGTTTGTGCAGGGAAGCGCACCTTCATCGTGGAAATAATCGATGGGACTAGTATATCATAGAAGTATAATAACATCTATGAGTGGATGAAAAAATATGGAAAAGTTGAAAGAAAACATGACAAAGCCATGAGATATCCAATACGTTGTTGTACTCATACAAAAATAACATGGCTGAATTTTATAATCGTGTAAGAAACTTTCACGTGTGAAGGTGTTGTGACATATACTATCGCCAATCCTATAATTTTTTTTTTTAAATAAAATTGTGACCCGTACACAACGTTGTCTTGTTGGTCTAACATAATATTTTTACTGAAACAAGTATGGCAATGGAACAGCTTCCACTCGATCGCTATTTTTTAACCTTTGGACTCTTTATGGTGACTAGCATCTAATTTCTCCTTACAATATCACCCCTGACTCAAATATTAAGGTCATGAGAATAAAGGAAATGATCACCAACCGAAGAGCCTCTTGATAGTTAAATAAGTTCTCCTTTTCAACTCCTTAAGAATTGTGTAGAGAACAGTAAGGAAAATATACACACTGATGTCAGGGTGTGGAGGGTTGACAAGAGATTTACAGACCCGAAGAAAATGCAAGCTCACAGGATGGAAAACTTTAGTGCTACGCCTCTGACGGCCCATGTTTTTATTTTTTGCTAAACTCCCAACATTCAAACAGGGCATGTGATGAAATCTTAACACGTGATATTATCCATGTTCTGTGACGAGAATCATGATTGACAATCAGGAGCAAAAATTCAGACACTGCAGTGTTTCTGTATCAGTCCAACCGCTTGGTCTTCATAACTCGTAAGGATCAGCTGAAATTTAAATAAGAAAATAAAAATAAACGAGAGCGATAACATTTACGTTTGTTCTCTTTTGTCTTAGTTTTGTTTTGTTTTGTTTTTTTTCTGTTTAGCTCTGATGGTTGGTTTGTTGTTTCCGGTATTCGTTCTTTACTTTTTCCTCAGTTCCTTATGTTTTGATTACATGCTGAGAAGGTCAGAGCGAAGCGAAGTAAGAGTCCTTGCCACTTTTTTTTTTTTTGAGGATCTCCATGAATTGATGGCTTTGATGGCTAACGGTTAAAATTTTGGCCATTTACAGCTAACGGTAATTTCTTTCCATTGCTTTTAAAAGGAACAGTTTTACGGTGAACATTTTTTACGACTAACGGTAAAAGTTTGTCAATTTTCACGCCTAACGGATAATTTTTTTGCCGTTTTACGGCTGACGTTTAACCTATTGAGGAGACCTTTTCTTTTTTTTTTTTTCATTAAACAATTTCCTTTCCAAGTCGCTGACGTCCAAATAAGGTCGTGGTGTAAAGATGGTGGAATGTGCAAGGCATTGCTCAATCCATCTTAGTTATACACCACTGTGACGTTAAAAATCCACTGCTTTCTAACGACTTTGAGGTGAATATTTATGAGTCCATGTTCAAATACTAAAAGTCGTCCTTTTTCTTCTTTTTCTTCTTCGTCTTAACGAAGTTCACTCTCGCTTGGAGAGGAGTATTACTTGCACATTGCCTCCAAGCTATCATATCAGCGGAAAACACGATTACTACTAAGCAAGTCACTTGATAGAACAGAAATTTTCGTTAAGTTATGTATTTTTACCATTTCTAAGTGAACATCTGTACACCTCCACTCTGAGACAGGGTTTACCGTACCACTGGACTGGATTGATTCGTAAAAATCGAGCTGTCACAGAGGGTTCTATTGTATTGGGCTTGACTAGTATTGGATGAGAACGCCCTCTGAACACCTGAAATGAGGTCAAATGCAAGATTAGAAAGGACCGTACGATCTAGCCTAAAATTGGGTATTTTTGTCTCGGCGTAATAAAATCCAGAGCATAAAGCGTGCATAAAACAAACACAACGCGTATTTTTTTTTTTCGCACGTCTCAAGGGCACAACGCCTTGCCCCAGCCAGGACTAGAACCCGGGTCGTCCGACTCGGAGCCCAGTGCACTGACAACTGGACTACTGGACAAAGCCGTGGCGTTGGCGAGCCCGCGGTACAGTTGACCACGCATGGTAAAAGTAGCACCTTGTACGGTCGCACGGTCGTACATCCAAATTTTTTTGGCTTGATGGGTTACTACTATTTTGTATAATTATGGGGCTACGCGAGCTCCGCTATAAAACCTGCGAACATCAAAATAGTGGCGCGGCTCAGCTCTGATTTGTAGTAAGCGAGAACAATCATGGTTACGTTTTCTCGTCTTTTATATCAGTCTTTCTGGTTTATATAATTACTTGGAGTTTTAGTCGCGCAATGATGATATCAACCTTGACCCTGATTGGCTGTTGTGATTACTTTGGTTTCGGTTTTTTGAAACTCAACCGAAAACTTTTCTATTCAAAAATATATTTTTCAAAAATATTTTACTATATGCAAAAATAATCCGGCATTCTAACAGTTTCACCTCAATTTCATACTGTAATTAGTTAACTAAACATGCATAATCTTTTTACACCAAGCCATGCTACGTCAAAATCCTGAATCGTGACTCGGCACAGAAAGACGGCTATCTGTTTATCTGTATCTTCTTTAAGTTCTCAGATCAATGGCTGGTTGCAACTTTTACCTTAACATTGATAACCCGTTCTCTTTATTTTTGATTTGGTTTTACGATATTCAATCTAAGAATGCTCTATTACCACAAAGGTCTTTGAAACGAGGTGTTTAATACACAGGTAGGGATCGCAGAATCGTTCAGATCACATCATTCCAACTACCTTAGTTCCTAGTCCATTCTCGGTGTAGTTAAACCACGTGATACCATCCAGGCTGAAACTCAGAGTAAACGTGCGCACGAACCAATACTTAGCCTCATGACCCTGAGTGGCCAAGCCTCTTATTTCGTCCACGTAACCTAAGTCTATTTGAAAATATGGGTCGTCGTCATCGCTGAAAGATGAGGAAGTATGCATGTTGTTGATACTCACCAAACGAGAAACAGAGTGAAAAGGGAGAATAAAAGCCTGCGGTGAACACAAAGAGATACCTACATCCAAAATTTTCCCCTTCAGGAAAGCAGCCAGAAAAGAGAGGAATTTAAACAGCCTATTAAAATATTGGATCAATATCAGTATATGGGCAACTGCCCACCTACCCCTCCCCTAACCCAACATTAACCCTAACTTGTTATCAATTGACTGTTGTTGAGTTAGGGGAGGGGTTGGTGGGCAATTGCCCAGATACTGATATTGATCCATATTTGTATGCGTTGTATGTATGGATTCACAGACGAAATTAAAATCTGCTTTGGCATCTCAGGGATAGTTGCAAGATCAAAAAAAGTTAAATTTAAAACTGTACTTCGTTGAACGTTCAACTCGATATTTCATAAAAAATAGTGTAAAAAAACGAGTTAGATATCGATAAGAACACGATATGAGAAATTATACATCTACAAACAACCAATTTATCATTTTGTTTATCTTATGTAGACAACCGGTCTCAATCCGAAAAAATTTCGATTAAAGGCCTTGGATTGATAATGGTAAACGGTATGTCATTCATTCATCAACCTGAAAAAGTGTCACGAACGGCGACTGACGTGGAATGGTAGCTGATTGTCCATAACAAACACTCACGCAAATTATAATAAATTTACGCGAGTGCCTTTACGGTTTTTCTCAGTGTTGGAAATCCATGTAAAATATAGAAGTTTGTCAGTATTAAGTATTAGAATTTCTGAGAAATATCCCTGTCCTTCGAAAGAGAAAGAACTTTAATCATACTCTTTTGGACACCAAGCACTTGTTCTGTTTCGAAGCCTTCCATATGATGCCGTATAACTGTCGCCCAGTACAGAGCTGCTGATGAGTCTAAAGTCGCTCAATAAACCGGTCTGTAAGCCATGACTGCAGTCTAAAGGAGAAAAAGCTACGACATGAGTTTTTAACTGAATGCTTGTAATCATGTACAACGCCGAACTTTCCACACCGCTCGAAGCGAGGAGGAGAAAAAGTTCTTCAATAAAGGAAGAAAGTTGGCAACTAGAGCAATCATTTGCCGCGACAAGGGGCTAAAGCTCCAAAGGTCAGCTTAAGAAATACTTTCAGGTGGCCAATACAGATTATCCACTCTGTAAATAAAGCCAAATTACCTTGCTATCAGAGTGAGGACCGACAAATAACATTTTTTGATAGCGCTAATTTCCGCTCTGCACGAAAAAAAAAAAAAATTCCAGAATTGGTGTATAACAATTTCACTGAGAAAAGAACCCAAAATTTTTATAAGAGGACATTAAAAGGTGATACAATAAAGCAAACAAACAAAATGTTTTACCAGGATCTGGAAATGTGTAAACTCGTTTGAAGGCGTCAGATCCTTCGGCACATTTCCTGCCTAATGCCGCCACCTCTCCTTTCGCCGGTGCATTACCGCTGACAGACTGCAGGCACAATTCTCCAGGGCTGTACTTGATTGCTTTCCCATAAGCCATTCCACTGGTCTTTTGAAATCTATTCCGAAAACAAAGCTTAAATTATTATGATTCATCTCGGCTCTGAGAGAACTGCTGTGTACACTTGCCAGTTCTTTAAGGGAATCAAAGGTAATAGCATATTACTGGAGTGACTTCTATGCAGAGACTAAAGCGCCAAAAAATAAGAAATCTTTCGTCCTTTCTCATTGGTTGGGTATTAAATCTTTTAAGCTGTTGCAGGATGAAGTATGAAAATTGCGAGGAGTGGTTACACGGGGGCGAAGTAACCTCATAGAGAACACAATCAAGAGATCTTGACCAAGTGCAGTAACAAATCTCACTGAACACGCTTCGTAGAAAAATAATTGACACTGTTGGTTTTTTATAGTTTACCTGAAAACCCTGCTTATATCGAGGAGTCTGACCAAATCTGATAGGTTTTTCTTTTAAGCTAAAAATAATGATGCGTCAGCATCATTATTCCACCCCTATGACCCCTATGATCTGACTAACATGTAACTTCTCCGTACAATATCACCCCTGAATCACACAATAAGGTCGGGAGAATTAAGGAAATGATCACCAATCAAAGAAACTTGGATTTCTGATCAAATTCTCCTTGTCAGCATCTAAGGAAATGTATAGAGAACAGTATGGAGAATATGCATATCGTGATAGGGTGGAGAGGGTTAAGAAAAGAGTGCAGTAATCACCTGTGTATCTGACTATCGCAAGCACTAAACGACAACCCGACAGGGGTCCCCTGAGTTGGTTTACTGTCATTATTCAATGGTTTGACGCACATCTCAGAGCATGCGTGCTGAAGGGAACCATCCTTGAGTAGAAGAAACCATGTCGAGTCACTTGTACAGTCTGTGTCGAATATTAGGATTTCTAATTCATTGACTGCACACGAGTGGGATCTGGGACTGATACACAATCCATTCGGGCTTCTAAGGGGACTGTGTCTTGGGACATCTGAGGAAACACAAGGTTAAAATAAACAATTTTTGGCTATGCACTATTAAACGACATAACTATACATCATTCCAGCCAGGCAGCTGAAAGTCCATCCAACCCTCCCTCCTTCTCTACGACCATCCATTATTTTTTCTATTTGTCTGTCTATTAGTCCGTCTGTCTGTCTGTTCGTCTGCCTGTCTGCCTTTCTGTCTAGCTGCCTGTCTGCCTCTCTGTCCTTCTGTCTGTCTGCCTGCCTTTTTGTCTGTCTGTCTGTCTACTTTTCTGTCTGTCTGCCTGTCTGTATGTCTGGCTGTCTGTCTGCCTGGCTGTATGTTTGTCTGGCAGCCTGCCTGCCTGCCTGTCTGTTAGTCTGTAATTTTATCCTTCCGTCTACTAACAGTTTAGTCATGGGCTCAAGATTTCCATTACGTAATAGATGACGAGGGCGAGGCCCGAATCAACTATCATGCTTACTGAGAAATCAAGAGCCAATCATTCAATTGTCTTTGTACAAATCTACTAGTCCTTCAAAACTTATCAACGAGACAGGCTCATGTAAACTGCATACTTTTAGGCTCCTCACCTTATTCACAGCCTATCACGGAATGGATGGCGAATACTCGAGCCAATCAGATTGCATCTTTTGTGATACAACGGTCGTAACTTTATACAAATAATGATTCAGTGAAAATCTCGTTCCATTTGTGATAACGGACAGTGGAAGTTACAAAGCTGAGCATCGAGCTAAATGAATACTTATCAGGTTGTTGTTGTTGTTGTTGCTTTTTTCAATAACGTGATGATTTTCGAATTTTTTTAGCCCTGTAGTAAAGTTATAGAACGAGCCCGATCGATATATCATCAGCTAAGAGCAGGTCTGATTTAGGCAGAAAAAGTCCAATAAGACAATGAACAACAGACCTTACCATCACATGGAGGCCATGGCCTGCACACGAGAGTTTCACGCGATGGTCCCAGCTCTGAGCAGTCTTTCCCACCATTTGCAGGCCGTGGGTTGTTGCAGTACCTCGCTCTGACTTTGTAACCGGTTGAACAACTTTTGCTACAAGCGCCCCATGCTGACCAAGTGCCGTAACCACCGTTCACTTAAATAACGATATAATATAAGAAAATAAAGAACTTTTATAACTCATAATTCTTTTACTTCAGTACGGTATATGGGTACCACTAATTATTTCTTCCAGGCGATAACACTTATACATGGGTGAAGTTTGAAGTAGTTCTTTTAGAAGAGAGTAAGAAAACACGTGCACTTGACTGATAGACAATAATTTAGCTTCCTTTACCTGGTAGCGGTGTCTCAATTGGGCAAATGTCATCTGGTTCCTTGTAATCTTAAGAGATATCAGATTAAAATTTAGTTCTGCATTGACGAAAACGCACCAACACACGTTTCCTAATAAATCACGAATCTCCGCAATCACATCCACAGGACAACCATATGAACATATATGAAGACCTTTTCCTCTAACGAAACAAAGATCATAATCACGAGTTTCCAGTTCCTTATTCACGTGTTTCCAGTTTCTCAGTGTAACGCAACAACAACAAGATGATTCTCTACAGTTTCCGATATTCATAAACGAAAGAAATAACCTGTGTTCCTCTTTGATATACAATAATCCTAGTATGATATTAATATCAATACTTAAACAGAGTTTCCGTTTCCTTATTCACGTGTTTCCGGTCACCTAGTGTAACGCAACAACGACAAAATGGTGGTCTACGGTTTCCGCATGCATAAACGTAAGAAATAACCCGTGTTCGCATCTGGTATTCAACAATCCTAGCATAATATTGATATTAATTAATACTTAAACACTAAACCTGCCTTGTCTTAGCTCCTTCAGCCAGTACCACTTTCTTCTGGGAAAGGCCATTTTGCCATAAATCCAGGGAGAAGAAAGAAAAGGCCACTTTTGTTGTGCTACAAAAGTCCCCCAGGGTATATGAACAACAAACGAGTCACTTGTAGTAAGCAACGCCAATTTATTTCGCTTGGGCAGCCAAGGCATTCGGTTACTTATTGCAAATTCTCCACTAGACCATTCATTAAATCGTTTCACCATCATGACGTCTGTTTGATTGGGGAAGTTTCCAGTGAAGGTGTAGTGATTCGGAGCTTGCCAAACTCCACCCCAGCTTCCAGGCTGATTTGCATCGATACGATACAGGAACGGGCTATTATTGGTCGAATCATGCTTGATGACGTCAGCCTTTCCTAATATGGAAAAGTCAGCCCATCTGAGTCTACTGGCCTTTGCATATGCATTTCGTTGGAGGACTGTTCTTTTATTCCATCCGTTGTTGGTAAGCGCTTGTATCTATGTGTTGTAAAGTGTTAGATAAAAAAGTAACATCCCTGTTGCTTATTTTGATCTTCCATTCTATTTTTGGTGGATATAGCAAATGTAAAAGAAGTTGCAAATCTGAAAAAAAAACGACAGCTCGTTCGATTAAGGTAACTTCGTGACGTGTTACCTTCAGGTAAAACAGACCACCAGGATATAGTATGCAGGCACGTCCTTATTAATATTCCTGTAGGATGCGGGTTTCCTCACCCGCAGAAAATTAACGATGAGTTAAAGAGAGATTTGCTGCGGATCTGGCTCTAATTATATTCAAGACGCCTTGCACACCTCTCATTTGCTTGCGATGCTCAAGGTCTGATATTTTCCGCGGGGAAAGAAACTCTCATGCTGAAGCACTAGTGATGAGGGTCTGCTCTCAGGTGAATCAAAGAATCCCCGACACTAGTCCTGATCTGTGCATTGATCAAATTATTAAAATTAATAAAAGTTGGAAAGTATAAATTTACCAATAAAGTCCAACCCCCGCCAAACCTTCTGGATTGATCACAAATTGTTGTGACCGGCTCCTTGCAGGGTCCATCCAAATACAGCCGGTAGACTCCATCACGTTCAAAACCATCCTCAAAATACTGCTTACAGCTAACTGTGACCCAAAATCACAACAAATAGTGAGAAAAATGAAAAAAAAACTGAGACTTCCTTCAGAGATATTGATATTAAAAGACCCAATTGATTTTAAAGAGACTTAAAAGTCTCTCTCGAGAGCTGTTTGACAGCAATCACTTTCTTAGAAAGCTTCTGTCATAGTCCAGCACAGGTTAAACGCCACCAATTTTTTGTTTAAGGTTCGCCGATACTTATTTATACTCCTAGGTTGAGAGGGGAACTGTATGAGCCAAGAATGTTGCCCCAACAGCACACCACAGTGTTTCAAACCGGGCCTCTCTTTGCAGATTCCAACCCACTTACGTGGAAGGCACTGTATCGTTTTTGTTGGCCTCTTATGAGTGAAGCATTTCAATAAAAAGTTACAGGAAGCGAAAAAGGCTCAAAAAATAAAAGATAAAAAAGTAAAAGAAGAGAAGGATTGGCTACTTCCCTCGCCTGCAATGCAGGTGTCTTACTTGGGAGAGTTAATGCTAAGAAGCTCGCGATCATTTATTGAACTGGCCATGTTTGATTTAGAGTTAGAGTCTACGGCGGGGGGAGGGGGCGGGGGAAGGCGAAAAGAACGATTCTCACTGCTCCAGAGCCCTCGTCCCTCCTTCTTTTAGACCGTTGTTCACCCCAACCTTCCGCTGCAGTCAAAATCAGTGATGGCAGCTGTAATTTTCACCAAGATAATACTAGACACTCGCCTGCCAAAATTACGCCTGCTCTGCAGGCAAATACTTCCCTGAAAGGAACTCGCGAAATCTGGCCATTCGTACCCCCGTTTGTTCGCAGGTACAGAAATCTAAGAATACTTACCATAGCACTTGGTTTTATTGCAAGTTGACATCTCAATGGTTTGTCCTCGGCAGTCGCCATCACGAATACATAAACGAACGCGATACCGCATTCCCTCTCGTCCGCAGTATTGACTGCACGCTGACCAACGAGACCACGGGCCAAAATCTTGTTCATTACCTTCTGCAGGAAAGGGAAAACCTAGTGGGTTTCCTAGCTGTCATAAGCCTCCTCATGAAAACGATTCCCTGTCTGCAGTGAATTATATGTATGGTGGTATTATTTTAGTCCTCTTTTTATTTGTTGTTGTTTTTTTTAAATCATGCATTAATATTCTAAGTAACGAAGAACGAATTCATTTTTTTCAAAAGAGAAACGCAGAAACGAAATGTAATTCGGAATTTATTGGCCTAAATTCTATAAGATTTTTTTTTACTTAACTTCTTTTCCCTCAGCTGACACAATCACAACATGAGCAGCGTGGCATTTATATATGACGCCAGAAACTAAATCAAGCTAAGCTCAGTTTGGTGGCTATAACACAACGGTCAAATGTCGGGCATATACGAGAGAATCAAGTTCTCTAGCCGCTGTGTCGCAAAACAGGTGTAAAAAAAAATAAAACGTTAATAGAGGTCTAAGAAAGAAAGCGAAGGTAGGAAGAAGCTAAGCTGGAGACCATGACTAACTTAATTTTGTGTTTGTTTGTTACTAGCATGAGACAACCTACTTCTGAAAGCCTGAAAGCACGCCACCCAGTCATTAAAACCTTTGACCGCTGTGTTGGTGGCTATAGCTTTTAAGTTCCTCCAGTTCTTCTTCGTCCTTACAGATAAGCGAAGAAGAAAAACCTCTGGGCGACACATTGCAAACAACTAAATGCATAAACATCTTGCCTGTCACCATGAAATATCATAATTCTGGACAAACTTGCTCGTTCACCATGGAAAAATTCGTATGCTAAACCTCAACTGTTAACATTCAAAGCAGGTTTTGCTATTAGAAATTTTTGGGTCATAGCTTCCTTACAAATGCTAACAAACAATGTGTACTTGACCTGAAATATAATCATAATTAGCCTATTATCTTTTTTAAAAGACAAAATTATTTCCTGATTAAGCCAGAGTGTTTAGAAATAATCAAACAAACAAACAAACATTTTGACTTACCCGTTGTCGCTAAAATTGTGAGGATCCCGGACAATAAAACAGGTAACAAAACCTGTGACATATCTTTCGTCTTACGACAAGCTATCTCGAGTGTTTAGATGAAACTACGTGTTTATCATTGAAAGAAAGCTAAGTGAGCGTTAATTACAGAATGCCAAAGCAGCTTTTGCTAGAATTTTCGAGTAAGAAGTGATTGTCTGTAAAATAGTCCAATAGTTCCCTAGTACATGTTTTTTTTTTCCACTGAATTCGCTCCTTTATGACATCATTTCAGTAGTGACTTGTTTTTGCAATTCAGTAGCAAAGTCAATGACTTTGACGTGACAATGACATGAACTTGACACTTCTTGTATCGTGTCACTGGCTGCTACATTTTGCTGGTGGAAAAAAGAAAAAACCTTTTCAAAATGTCTTTCTTAATTGCGTACTGAAGACTAGCAGTACAGCGGTCGAAACCTCGCGGTCAATGAAATTGATAGCCTTACCCGACATCGCGAGACAAACGGTTAAGCATTCATTTATCTACAAAACCACGAAAAAAAGAAGACATTTTCCATGACACGATTTTAGTTTATTCTGTGTTACTGTATGGCAGGGTATTCCTGAAGTAAATCTGAGCGTTCTAATCGGTTCTTACTCGGTTGGGATTTTTCCATACGGACCGTTTCCACGGAAAGGGTCATAAACCGTGTATTTTCTTCACAAAAGCTGCCAAATTTAAATATAAACAAGTTTGGTCCAAGTTCCATATAATGTAATACTTACTAACCTTGTTTGCTCGAGCCGTATAAGGGAATGTTGGCCCTCGGTCGTTTTTGTACTCTTTACTCTTTACTCTTTACGGTGGCTAATTTACGTTTTCAACCCAGTTGTTAACACTAAATTACCTTCTATACTCTCCCACCGACGCAGCACCACAGTTTCTTTAGAAACTTACCCCTTCATTCATTTGTACGGACTTAGCTGAGCTCGTTCCGCACTGCCACGATATCGGACCTCGGGTGAACAATAATTGTAATTGTTTTATCCCAGGGTTTTGAGAAAACGACCTCATAATACTTTTACCGTTTTACATTACACGTTACGCAGACTTTTCCTCTGTACTAGCTTTAAACCCGATAAGTCCCCAAGTTGTAAAAATTTACACAGTGGCATATCTTTTCTAACGACGCACACGAAATTTGATACATGTACGCCTTGGCACGTCGACTACTTGCACAGCAGTAAAGTATTTAATATTTTGTTGTCTACAGCAATTACTGGTAAATTTTTAACACTCTCGTTAATATAAACGTCATCATTATCCTCTTCACTTTCATTGTGATCTTCAGTAACATTGCCGTTACCATCACCATCTCTAACAGTTGCTCGTTTCTTCCTTCAAAGACACCTTTGGTGCAGTCTATTTCAATAAGTCAGCCGGTTGCTACGGTGAAAGTATTTGAAGTCTGAAAGTAGGGTTACTTGGCGTCAAAGTGGCCACTTTCTTCATCACTGAGAAGAGTGTCTTGCAGGTTTGCCTCAATTGTCCCTCTCTTGACTCTATTCTAGACACTGCCAGCACTATACAATTCTGAATGTTTCTATAGTTAAACATCATTGCTATATTTACATGGAGGATTGAAAAGTTCAAAGTAAGCAAAGAAATCTTAACCCGCATAATATCTCCGCGAGTCACATTCCAGTCGTTTGCACAAAAAGTCCGGTAAAACTGCAGAATGCAGGGCCACCTATTTACATCTTGTTGAATCACGACACATGCTTTTGAGTTCTGCCCAGTTCTTCACAGTATGCTGATAAGGTGAATTTCGTCATTGTGTAATATCATTGCTCTCATAGCCGCGCTATCTGTTGAATAGTCCATCTTTTTTAACAGAACTGGTTGTAAGTATTGTGCACTACTTTTTGTATGGTCAGTTAATCCATAGGTTCAATGAATAATTCTTAGTCGTCCCATTATTCAAGGGATTGGCATCATTCCCAAAATCGAATTTATGTTCCATATTATGAAACGATGCACCACCATTTTTTTCTGTTATTCCAATGCCGTGATCAGATCCTCCACAGTTCCTCCTCCTCCACCAACCATCATGACGGATCCACCGCTTTCCCAATCACACCAAAAGCCAATTTTGTTGGAACTTTGCAAGGGGCCGTCACATTTTGCTTGTTTGAACCCGTAGGTTGTCTCGTTAGGCCATCCATAGTTAACCTCGCAGTCGTCTTGACAACGCCTACGCGCCCAGACTGCTCCATACCTGAAAAAACCATATTTCAGCATTTTATGTCCGAATGACTTTCCTTCAAGACAGTCGCCCGTGGTTTGCAGCAGCGGTGTGTGTAGTGCGTCATCACTACGCGTGATCTTAAAGTTTCTGCCGCTGATCAACCAAAATGCTGGCGATATCATGTCAGCGTTATCAGATGAATCGATGCTGTTGCCTTGAGCTTCTGTGACGTCATACCACCAAGAGCTAGAAAACTTGACCCAGTTTTTCGCATCGCTGTTTGAGAAACGAGCAATAAGAATCCAACCTGTGCCGTCGGAGGTCTTGTCATAATAAATCTTTAAAAAAACAAAACAAAAGAAAACAACAACAACATTTGAGAATCGGGTATAAAATACTCCACCAACAGAAGGGGTGTTTGATTGATTGGTGCGACGGGGTCCCGTCTCACAAAATCCACGGGCGTAATCTTTGGAATGGTAGAACGGGTTTCAGCGAAAAAGCCATTACGCTTTACTTCATTTCCTGATTAAAAATGTTTGTTAAAAATTTCTCGTCATCCTCATCGGTTGAGAGAGAAATGCAATTGTCTGGTAAGACAATGAGAGCGAGATAAATCATTGCAGAGGTAATATAGTTTAAAAAAATAACATACTGATCAGCAGGGCTTTGTAATTTGATTTTTTTTTTTCGCATATAGAAAATTTTTGTTTTGATTGGGCGCGGAATTTTCAGTAACAGTTTTGCGCTTTGGTGTTACTCTGACCTAAAAGTGTGGCAGAATTGGCGCAATAGTTGCAAGAAAGAGGCGCCAAGTGGCTAAAACACCATTTTCGGTGATTATAAATAAGAAAAAAGAATCGAAATCTGGAACAACATTTTAGCATTTAGGTGAAAAAAGCACAAATTTAGAAACTCGGTTTTATTAATTTAGCTTCAAAGAGTTTTACAAAGTATACGAAACAAAAAAATAAATAAACAAGGTAAAACTGAGAAGATAGGATCTAGAAACAGTGAAAAAAGAAGAAAAGACTTCTTGTTTGTGTTCAACTTACGTCAAATCTTGAATAATTTATTTGCACTGTAAATCTTCCATCGTGCATCGTCGAGTTATTACTGTTTGCCACCCCACTCCGCTCGGTCAGAATCGAAATGTTACTGTGTACTTCCTCTGATGTTATTTCCGCTGTAAAAATAAATGGATAATTTATTTTCATGTTTTTCCTTCATTTTTTATTTAAAGATCTATCAATGTGTGGTTTATGAAAGTAGATCGATAAACATGTCTATACTTGAATAAATAAATGAATTTCGATATACTCGGAGAAAACACAATCGAGTTCTCTCGAGAGCAGCCGAACCTAGGACCTTCCCATTCGCGGTACTTAGGGTGCTCTACCTTTGAGTTATATAAAACCCAAGGTAAACCAGGCCGTTTAACTACGTCTACGGTAACAAACTTCATGCATGCTGCCAGGATAGGAATCTCGATTTGTAATGCTTCTGGATAATGATGATATAATTGAAGATGGGAATTTTTAAGCCTAGTGATGCATTTTCATTACTATAATCATCTAGAGACATATGTTTTTCGTCTTGTCACGAGTGTGGAAATATTTTAAGTCTTCATGAGGCGTCGAACCTCAGACCTTCAGATTCCGCGCCTCAATGCCATACCACTGAGCTACAGAGACTGGGGTAAGCAAGGCCAGAACAAGGTTCGTATCTAACACGCGTCCTGCACACTGCTATCTAGGATCAGAAACGATAGCGTCATGTTTGTAAATAGAATAAGAAAGAAAGTAAATTTTGAGCTCGGTAAAGAATAGAGAAAGACGTTTTTGTACACGAAGACGTTTTGTGCATTTTTTTTCTTTTTCCCACGCTCATGAAAGGACGAAAAATATCTTTCTCCATTTCTTCACCGAGCTCAAATTTACCAATTTTCTTATTTCATAGTTTATAATCAAATTCAATTTCTCCTCAACGTCAAGAACAAAAGATGTTTAATGGAAAAGGTATTGGGAAAGCTCTTTATTACGACTAAAACTTTAATTTTTGAGTCCATCTCCCACCTTGTTGACAAAAACTTCCTGTTAGTCTGGCGGGACAATCACAAACAAAGGACATGAATCTCGCAGTCCAGCAAGAGGCTCCGCTATAACATCTGGGGTAAGAACAAGGGTCGAACACTGATACAGGAAAGACATGAAAAACATGTCATTACATTTAGCCCTTCACTGCTCTTCTGTCATTCCCACGTTCAGTCATCCTACCTTCTTGACACTGGGACCCAGAATAGTCGCTAATGCATTCACATCTGAACGAGTGGTAAAGATCTACACATGTCCCTTCATTTTTGCAACGATTTGGCTCACACTTATCCCGTTCTGAGGGGTAAAAAAATACAAATTTACAATAAAATCCTGACCATCGACTTTTCCTATATGGAAAATGCTACATGCGGCCTTAAACTTCATGGGAGGGGCGTAAAAGGTACCTGGCGAGAGGTTCGTAAGGTAACAAACTGTCTTCGAGGTCTGGAGTACAACCCGAGGGCAAAGGCACATTTTTTTTCCATAAGAACCAACCTGCGCTGTTAGATCACTGCCTAATTTTTTCTCTTACTGGTTTTTGTTTTTTACTCACTGAGATGTATTCCACTCACTATTATTAATAATAACGATGATGATATTGCTTGCGCTAGTGTGGAAGAGGGTGAGGGTGAGGGTGAGGGTGAGAACGAGGGGCGAGGGCGAGGGCGAGGGCGAGGGTGAGAATGAGAACGAGTGCGAGAGCGAAGGCGAGGGCGAGGGCGAGGGCGAGGGCGAGGCAGAAAAAAGTGTTGTAAATTATGTTAATGGTTAGAAAAGAACTTAAACATAGTGAAATCTAGCCATACCATTCGCATTCCATGACGCAATGAGAGTCTGATTGAAATGTAATCCTGCTGAACTGACTGAAAAAGCAATCACGGTGAGAACAATCAATGTAATCTTCCGCTGATTGTCAACTCAAACCTCTGTGCATAATATGTAATTTGTGATAATGCTAATTAGCATTAATTGCTATTATTACCGGCACGTATCAGAGGACTGGTGACCATTCGGGGGATTTTGGTGGGATCAGCACAATCGTCGTTAACAACTGGGGACCATCGACTGCCGACCAAAATCTACCGAAGAGGAATCTCTTAAATCAGAGGTAAACCACCATGTTGTTTTAACTCTGTTCTAAACACTTTTTTCTTTTTAAACAACTCACCGCCCCATTGGTTATTGCTTTTGTCCTTAATGATCAGATGCTGGAAGGATCCAGAAGGGAGCTTTGCCCCCTCATGAAATGGTATGAGCGGAATCTCTGTGGCAAGTATTGTCGAATTACAATCCCTAGCTTGTATCCACTCTTCTTCTGTTATTCCATACACGAGTCTATTTTGGAGAGGACGAACCTCATTCTCTAGATCCAGCGGACTTTTGAGATAAGTTTTTCTGTTAGCCCCAACTCCATAAACTGTCTTTGTACTTGTGTCATAGCCCAGAATGCTGAGGATTTTTGCACCAAGACCTTAAGAGCAAAACACAGTTTAAATACGGTTGTGTTCGAGGTTATTTAAGGAAAATATTAAGAGAAATAAGATTGGAGGAAAAAGGAAAGGTTAATGGAAAGTTTTTTTTTGGAATTTTTTAGTTTTATTCCACCCATGTTTAAACTGTTTTTTTAGGAATTCCCAGGTATTATATGAAGTTGGAATTGTCGTGAACATTGTTAACCCTACCTCACTTGAAAAAACTGTATTTCAATGGCTATTTTTTTTCTTTCAGTTAATGATCTATCAGTGCGAAGGTAGGCATAAGAAATGTTTAGATTTTGAATTTTTTCCTGTAAACCCCGTTTTTCGTTTCCATGTTTAAATCTCCGAAGTGGAAGTACTTTCTTTGGTTTTAGTTCATTTTTGTCTTGTTTGTTGGTTTATTATAATTATTATTGTTATTATTTATTTTGTGTGTGTGTGTGAAAATGCCTGAGAATATTTTCCCCTTTAATAATTTATTGAGGATAGTTTTCCTCTTTTCTCCTTTTATACATCATCTCTTCATTCCCCCCCTCCCTCATCATGTTACTGGTGGTCTATCCCATAATGAGCTTCTAAAGGCACACGCTGAACGCGGACGAAGGCTCCCAACCTATGATCTTTCCAAAAATGTTACTAGCAAAATACCGCAGAAAGGTAGTAGTCGCCATGCTTTAGGAAAAAACTCGTTTCTGACCTATCCAGTCCATCAACGACTCAGAGTCCCTTCGTGATAAATAGAAGCAATAATTGACGTTCCGTTCTCGTGGTGAAGGAGACTTTCTGGAATAAATTTAAAGAGAAATTACCATCAGTACCTGATAAAAACATGACACAGGCAACAAGGGAGTTGAGTATTTCTTGTTTTAGAATAATGTAACGTGTAAAAACTGAACAAACGTCCACCTTCTCTAGTTTTGACAGTGTTACGCTTTAGTGATCAGAGTGAAGAAAAATATCGATCAGGGGATTAATACCCCTTTCACCGAACTAATATAATAAGAATCGAACAGCAGACTTGAGGGAGAATTACTTATAGCATGTTAGAAAGGAATGGGTTAATTTTTACCAGAGGTCATGAAGATTGGTTAGCAAATCAAAATTCTCTAACTGATGAATTCTCAAGAAACGTCTGAACATTATATTGATTCTTACATGAAGTGACCACTCAAAAATTCAAGTGGGCGGCATACATCCTCTGAACTCCGATGTCTAGCATGCATGCTCGTATCAAAAGTCTACTTCACCCCCAACTCTGGCAGTGAGCTGACATTCGATTTCCCATAGTTCCTCGCTATAGTCTATTAGAAACGACTGCTTCTCCCTGAAAACCATGTGACTCCCCCAAAATCTTCCTTCGTCCCCCTCCTCCCCCCCACACAAAACACACCTCCCTTGTGATAAATAGTGTACCATCCATAGCTCCTAAAAGAATGCTTTCTCGTGTCAAAAGAAAAAAAATGTAACCTACGAGACAACATCGGCGTTGCAGAAAAACACCTTCCCAGTGTCAGGTACAACGAGAAAACTTCTCTTTAACACCGGAGGTGATTCTGTAAATGTCACAAAAAAATAAAGCTGCTTATGATAATTACAAAATCAAGATTTATTTACTTTTTTAAATTATTTATTCGGCATTCGTTTTATTCTTGGGTGGATAGTGGCACTGTGAGATAAGTGTCTTACTCAAGAACAGAACGAATTGTAGAAAACCAATTGAAAACGGCTCTTATTTTAAAAGCTACTAACCCAACCTCAAAAGGTCTTACCAACGTTTAAATCATCTACTTTCTTGCCGTATAGCTCTATCCTCATACATATGCGAACGAGGAATTCTTTGGCTTCAAAACGCACATAGCGCGCTGTGATTGGTCGAATTAACCGGTGTTTCACTGCAACATTTGCTATTAGATTTCCAAGGAAAATCTACAAAACAAAAGAAAGTATAGTGAGAGATAACAATGAAATTTTCTCGAATGAATATAGATCAGATAACAGTATTATCAACCTTAGATAAAAGAAAGCAAGGTCACCTTAGATTGTCCCACAGACCTAGACTGGACCAACACTTAAATTAACTGAGGACCGTGTGTGGTCTTTGCTATAGCATCTTCAAATGGTTAGACATTTTAGTATTCTCGGAAAAGGAAGATAAACCGTAGACCCCTCCTCCTGCATCTCCTCTCTACTGGATGGTAGGGGAAGTGAAAGAACCCACATTTGTCTCACAAAGAGTAGGGAAATTAACTCCCAGTGTTATGGTCTTGCCTTGTGTCCCAAATTGGGGACACATACAAAGTTTCCTTTCAAAAATTGCAAACTGCTCAATGCAGTCTGTTAAAAGTCCTCTCCAGAGTGTTGTAAAGCGCACTAAAGCACAAAAGATTATAGCGGAGCTCGCGTAACCCCGTAATTATACAAAATAGTAGTGACCCATCAAGCTGAAAAAATTTGGATGTACGACCCAACGACCGTACGACCGCGCAAGGTGCTACTTTTAACATGCGTGGTCAACTGTATCGCGGGCACGCCGACGCCACGGCTTTGTCTAGTGGTCCAGTGGTCAGTGCACTGGGCTCCGAGTCGGACGACCCGGGTTCTAGTCCTGGCCGGGGCAAGGCGTTGTGCCCTTGAGACGTGCGGGAGAAAAAAGATTGCTAGCTCCGCTTTTAGGCTTGGCTAAATCTATATGTTGTAAGCGTTGGTTGCTTTATATACCTTCTGAACACCGTTATGCGTGTAGTACTCAAATGGCTCGCTTCCATCCAAGCTGTACCGCAGATAATATAATTTAACACTCCACATGGGTTGGAAATGCTCGTTAATATATTTATCTTGCGTCGCGATCTGAAGATAAATTTAAGGCGAAGAAAAACTAAATAAGTGGGGACGCAATTAAAGAGAATTTACGCTGAGCATAAAGAAATATGGAAATGCCAAGCATGAAGTTTTTCTTTATTCTTCGTTAACTTTTACCACTAAAATGCTGTACTAATTTTAACATACCTGCCCCATGGCAAGAGTAATGGTCACGAGATTGTTTTCCAAAATGACAAATATCAAAGTGAAAGGCTACTGAAGACATTTAAAACGGCACCCAAATTAATAGGTATTTTATCTGCCAAGAGAATTTAATATGAAATTTGGCTCCTGATTGGTCAGTTTTTTCAGCGATGGTTTTTCCTAAGGACTGACGTGGTATGCGACGAATATGATTGGTCCGTTCCGATCCGCAGATGAAGTTTGCTCGTTCTCTTCAGTTGTTTTGTTCCTGGCAATTTAAAACGAGACACACACCCTCTAAAGGTGAACAAACCTGTTGAATCACGTGTGGTGCAAGTAAATCAATCTGAAGGTACTCCGAATAGCTGTTCTCTTGCATGCACCATGCTGCACCTGAATTGAGTCTTGCCTTAAACGGCTCAAACCCGGGATACGAAGATGAGGAAGAAGAAAGCTGATCATCTTGTATCTTCCTTGACTCTAGTCCCAAAGGCTCTCCAAAGTCTTAAAAATCAAATCACAAAATTAAAAACGTAAAAAGCAAATCACAGAAAAAGTAATTCTTTTCTGGGCTTTTTCGGTCCTTGGCAAAAACACGCTAAAATAATTTTTCACCAGGGCTTTTGGAGGAACATTTAAAAATTGTAGACAATGTGATCCTAACTTGCGCACACGTCTGGTCTTCAAACTCAAAGCAATAGTTAAACGCTAGCTATTGTCTACCACGAGTTTCGTAAAGCTTTGTGGTTGAACGTCCGAAGACCTAATCGGGAGATCGTAGGTTTGACTCTTCGTGATAACATTGGGAAATTTTTTTTTTTCGGCCACGCTTGTGTGAATAATATCACCTTTTACTACAAAACTGTTCCCTCTTTACATCTTCAGAACATGTCAGCTATCCTTTTTTTCTTTTGAGCAAAACATGCAGAGGTTTTAGGGGCAGTTACGGTTTTTTTATTTTTCATTGGTAAGCTAAAAGTAAAATCATCTGCGAGTAACTGCCAAAAACTCTGCCCGTCAGGTAAAAAACCAAGGGTGTTATTTTGTTGGACGACTTTGCCATCGTTCATTTGAGCTTTAAACTAACAACCCATTTACACTAAAGCGAGGTGTGACACGTTTACAAGCTGTTTTGTGAAACACAATCTGAAATTGTTAGCCGAGTTCAAAATTAATTTGACAAATGAAAATAAAAGTCAGTGATTACTTGAACCCTATGTAAAGTTTAATCTTCCAGTTCTTTTATGATGACTTGTATTCAATTAAAACTGATTTAGCTAAACATGTTTAGCTAATGTGAAAACGACGTCTCCAACATTAAGAAAGCAGCTATAATGGTCCTACCTAAAGGGCTTTTTGTGGTGACATTATCCAGTATGCAACCATAGAGGTCAAACTTCATTTTGTTTTGTTGTATCCAAGCATTCGGGTTTATCCGGAGAAAGCGAGTTTTGACAGGTGGATCGATAGCGAAGATGGAAATCTTGTCATAGTCGTAATGTGCTGGAAATGTCTAATGAATAAAATTAATTCAATGTAATATTTTATCATCATCATCATTATCATCATCATCATCATCATTATCATCATTATTGTTATAAACGTCATCGTTTTTTATATTGCCATCATTGTTATTGTTGTACTGCAATTCTTATTTTCATTATACTGTAATCAGTTAGCTTTGACATTACCACTATCATTACCATTATTATTATCGCTGTTATTATTATCATAATTATAAATATAACTATCATCATCTTTATCATATGGTTATCATTAATATTACTACAATCATTTTTTTACCGCACCTTAGGGTGTCGGTAAAATGTGAATGAAGTACCAGAATCTGAAAAACTAGACTGTTCTAAGCGTTCAGTTAGTAAACGGCACGATCACGGTAGCGGAGGAGCGAGGAAAAGAGTGAGATTTGGGCCTCTCTTGTTCTGGCTCTGCCGCTGCTATCGTGCCCATTATTATTTCACTCCGTTTTATTAGTTGTATGAACACCAGGAACAGGCCACTGAACAAAAAAAGCTGATAAAAGACGGAATAGCCAGACCATTTTGTTCAGGTAGTGGGCACGAGTAACTGAAACACTTAATTAACAAACAGAACACAAAAAATTTCATCCTAAAACTTTCCTGGTGGAAACAATAGCTCTACAATAACAAAATATTGAATTATTAAAAGAATCATCAGTTTTTCTCGGCAATAGGGGGATGTTTAGTCAACAGGTATCCAGTTATTTTGTTCTCAGTCGATTCGTAACCAGATCCAGATGACTCATTCTCAGCTTGAGTTGGTTCCTTCCCGAAGCGTTGGTCGATTCGTATCTGTTCCAATATTCATTTATTTAAAATACCTCACACTTGATAAGTATGGGTATAGATCGAAACGACCTGGCCGACTGGGTACGAGTCGACTTGGTAAGAAAAGATCGTGGGTTCGAAACGACTGTTAACCAGTGAGCATGAAACATATATACTTTTAATCCTTACCAAGATAGTTCCTTTGTAAGGATGTATTTTCCAGTGAATTTCATCACCGCTGATATAGAGGCGAAAAGATTTAAGTCTGTCCTCGTCAAATCTTTTTACAGCCAGCTTTTGGAGAGGGAAAAAAAATTACATGTTTTATTGAAACGTTCTCGATAAACAATGACGCATTAAAATCCGGGCAGTATTGGAATCTCTTTCTCTTAGGTTTCATGATTTCGGATGGTTTAAATTTTTTATGCACATGCTCTTAATTAATCGATTTGATGATTGTTCAAGCGTTGTATTTAGTGATAGAAGGACAGTGCGGTGATAGATAGCCTGATAGAAAAAATTAAATAACTGTACACATCAAAAAAAAAAAAGAAATTAATAAGAAGAAACCTGTATTTTTTTATGCTTATATGTAATCTTCATCAAACACAAAGTTTTGGTTCCAAATACATTCGGTTCGTTATCCAAATCAACAAAGGCCTGGTCGTGGTTGCCTGTTAAGTGGATAACCCTATCCACTGAATGAATTGTTATCCAGCGGATAGCGTCAGAGTACGTTTATAAACACTTAACCGCTGGATGGTGATTTATTCGGTGGATAGCGCTATACAGCCTTTGAACAACCGAGACCTGGTTGTCCAAAGATGAGTAACTATTCACTAGATAAATCCCCATCCGGTGGATAGCGTATTGCCGATACCAGTTCCTTTTTTTTTACACCTGGTCGCTAGATAGCAATTTATCCGTGGGAGTGCGCTATTCGCTCTTTGAACGACTGGGCCCAAAAATTTATTAAAAGAAGATTTAAGCGGCTCTCGCTCTCTTTAATTTGTTAAACATGTCTCAGCGGCTTGCGTCTGCAATTTAGATTAGGGATGGAGTCCACGCCCTCACTCACCATTTCAAAGCAAACTTTTTTGACAAATTCTACTGTAATAAACTCATCTTTACTTCTAGATCTATCGCCATCAGTCGTCCAAAAAGTTGGTTTATTGATCCTGGAATAAAAAGGTGAGCGTCCGCTCAACAGATCTTCACTCTTAAGCAGTGAAGAGGATGAATAGTGACTCTCTTTTAGTAGACTGTGGAGTGACCCAAATCCACGGCAATCTGGGAGGCAATCATAATATATCAGACTGATTTATCTGATGAGATATGAACTGAATTATATATGCTTTTTGATTGGTTCTCTCCTATTAGTTATCATCTTTTGGAGTACGGAGGCATAGATGACGTCATCATCAACAACATTTTGCTTTTATTATCGTATAAAACAAGTAGACTCCATGCATCCGTGAGTCTGTTCAGTAATAGATCACAGATTAAGTCAAAATGTGGTACGAACAAAAAAAAAAGCATGCGAGGCGCAGCAGAGCGTTTCACTGACGTTGTTATCATATTTTGACTTCTTCTGTAGTGTATTATTTTACAGACATAAGGCATTATTATGATTATCAATATCATCTTAATTATTTTTGTTTTATTAAGAAGCAGCATTTTTGGCGTACACTAAACTCATCATGAATAGTTATTCTGAAGTTATAAAAGTCTGTAGCGCCGGGTCGTCAGAGTAACCTCGTATTTCATGATTTAAAGTAGCACTGAGCTTATATGTCAGATTATAAAAGAATTTGCACAATATCGATATGATTGTGTAGGAATATGCTTTAACATGATGTTGGAACGTTATGCGGAAAAAGCCTGAGCAAACTCGCTGAGCGGATGATACTAAAAGTCTTGGATCACAAGGTTTCTTCTTTAATTTATTATACCATGCCGCAACAACGTCTAAAGTGTGTTGATCAACTCCAACTCTCAATATAAATCCAAGTTTAACGATTATCGACTGAAACCCCAACAACAACTAATGACCATCAAAGAGGTTCTGCGCTTACATTCTCACTTAGCTATTTACATAACCTTGAAATTTGACACCTCGACTGTGTTCTATGCAAAACAGTGGCATACATATATGACCGTGTAATAGACAATCTAAAGCAGTAAAGGCTTAAATTAGTGATAACTTCCATTGTTAGAATACACTTGAATATGGGCTTAAGGTCTCTGATACATACAAAACACAAAGAATAACTGTAATTATAGAAATATTACTTTCGAGAACGGATGAACAAGATCCGCCAAAATATCATTCTTAATTTAAATTACACAACGATCATTGAAAGAGATCATGCGACGTAACGGGTGATTATACCTATAGGACACTTACTAGGAGTGTAGAAAATCTGGGGGCAGGGAAACCACTGCTCCAACTCCTCGCCGTGAATTTGATTCCTTATTAAGGTGTATCGAGCCCGGAACCATGTTGTGAGGTTGTGTTTTTGCCCTGGCTGTGAAATGTTTCTTGGGTCGAGAGCAGCATTGATTTTCACTCCAGGGTACGCATAAGTATTGTTGAAATTCTCAAACTAAAAGACAAGATAAAAATGGAATTTAAGGCAAGACAAGAGCTTGAGGACTCGATCCCTCATGTAGAACAAAGCTGTTCCTTACGGATTGGTCCACACTCAAGCTCACGTCTATATCATGCTTTTTCCCCTGTTCAGTAAAATTAAATAACGACAATTTTTGTTGTAGTCGTTCGCACTTTCCTCTGTTTTCTCCTTACTTCCTCGAACGATGAAGAAAAGAGAACCTGACGACGGGTTTCGTCATAATTCTGCAGAATTGTCTTCGTATTACCCGTTTAGATTCAAACATTTTCTTTCTTCTTTAAGAGAAAATCCCTCTTGTCTCTCTAATGGGCATAACTAAAACAATCTATGAAGGAGGACAGTGAGATGTGCTAATCTGTGGCAAGCTGAGCACAGTTATACCCTTCGTATTATCACTCTCAATTTTTTATAGGTATAGGGCATCGCTGCGTGTGCGCTGCGAGCTCCGCCATAGTGCATTTCATTGGCGTCTGATGAACCGCTGAGGAACTTAGCTCACAAAAAAGAGCTGTTATGTCTTTGTTTTTTTAAGATACAGATTTTTACTTCACAAATTATCTAACCTTTATTGTCCTTTCATCGTTACGGTTCCAGACAGAAGGTAAAGAGTTTGATCTTAGTTTTCTGATCCATTTGAACTCCAGAAGCGGTGGTCCATACCACGTGATTGTTAGTCCGGCTACTGTTTCATGTGCCTGATCTTTAACTACGAAACGCATCCCAAGCTGAACGTCGTCACTGTGGGGGGAAAAGCGAAAGTGAGTTGAGCCCAGTTACTCAAAGAGCGGATAACATTATCCAACGGATAAGTATCTATCCAAAGGATAGGAGTTAACAAAAAACTAAGACGAGTGAAATGCTAAGTGCAGCTCAGTAAAGCGGATCTGAAAGTAGAAGTTATCAGCGAACACCATTCATCAGAGGAAAACGGAGGGGCTTCTCACCATGCTGCGTCTTATAACTCATTGAACTGTGTCAAAGAGCAGCAAGTTCAAAATATCTTTGTCACGGCTAATAGCAAAATATGTTATACATCTCCGCTTTCATCCAAATTACAATTAACATATTTCAACTCAGTAGCGACTAGAATTTCTATAAATCCTCAAACTGTTTGAAATAAAGCCAGAATAAATTTTTATCACACTCCGTTTAGTGTTCTGGTTATATTTTGTGGTTAGATATTTGACTTTACTTGATTTTACTTTCATCACATCTTAATTCATATTCGATTGTGTAATAACTATGGTGTAAAATCTCAAAAGCACAATAATTTAAAACATATCGCATACCCCTGAAAGTGAGGGCCATCATCCAGGTCCTTTGCTATATTTCCCTAGAATAGGAAAAACCAGATGAAAATTAATTTAAAAAAACAGCTATTCCCAGAATACTGCTCAAAGCTCTTTCGTATACAATGGAGCCACTTTTCTACCATACTTTAAACGACTCAACGTTCACAATGAAGAATTCTTCCTCGATACTTATCAAGACTCATTTTAATTTACGGTGGAGATGCTTTCCCACAGGTACTCAACAAAATGTCTAACCTATTTATGAGGTCTTCATATTTTCATCAAATTGAGCGGTCTAAGTATTTGTTATACATACCAAACACCCCTCTGCAATTAATCTTAGCAAAGAGAATTAATAAGCGACATAATATTTAGTTTTATGACATAGCTAGTTGGTGAAAGCATCAATATTCCTGTGTTAACCCTTAGTACTTGTCAGCAATAATAATAATAAAATATTTTAAAAGTAAAGTCTGCACACGAAAAGTTTTCCTTACCTTTAGAACTCCAGTGAATGCAATGGTTGGCGGAAGATAAACGAACAAATTCTGTGGAAGAAATAGTTTATTTTAGTAACTTTGATCTTGAAGGAGCACGTCTGTGTCTTACATTGCATTTTTTTTTCGGGGTTCAAATCTTCAGCAGCACTTGTGCATTTTTATTGCGCAATTGCTGGATTGTGATAAATAGGTGCATGGTCTATTTTGAAAAATAATCGGGACTCTATATAAACTTTCCATGTCACGTTTAAGTTAAAAGAGAATGTGTAAGGTGGAATCTGTTCTTAATTCGTAGCCATATTCAACGATGCTAAGAAAAGATTGAAATAAAATCTTTTAATGCGCTGATTACCCCGTCTCAGTTATGCTCGTAATTCGTACAGGTTATCGAAGTTCCGTTACCACCTTGCTTACCAAAAGTAAAGTGAGTGTTTGTTTACTGATTTGCATGGTAGTCTTTTATGTCAGTGAGGGTCCTATTATGATAAAAACAAAAGGAAAAAATTTACAACTACACACTAAACAACAGTAACATCAGCAACAACAATAGAAATAAAATAAGACAAACGTAAACAAAACTGAATTCGAGAGGGCAAAAAATGCAGAATTTTAAGGTTAGGTACAGCAAGAGTGTAATGCATGGAACTAAATTCTTTCAGTCGATGTCCTATCAACATATTGTAATCCCATTGTTAAGCCTTGGTGATTAGAGGAAAACAATGAAAAATATATTCCATACAAAAAAGGCACAAAACAAAACAAAATACAACAGCGACACAAAAAAACACCAATAAAAACAGCTACGACAGATATAAGAGCAAGTAAATATATTTGAACAAAACTGACATCAATAAAACAAAAAGGGCAGAGTTTCGAAATTAAGTATCGCCAGAGTGTCACACAAGAAGTATTTTTTTCCTCAATCGCTGTCCTTTCAAGAAGAAAAGCAAATAGACAATCAAATATAAGCAAAAACAAATCAGTATTACACTCAATACTACACTTATCGATGTATTAATAACACCTCTTTTTCTGCTTTCCATATAACGTTTTTTTTCAGGGGCTCATCTCATGCACGAGATTGAGATCCTGTTCAATAAGATTTTGTTGTTAAACCCCCTTTGAGGTAAATGGATGAGAAGTAAATGAGACTGTTCTACTCCCATGGAAAACAATAGAATACTGAAAGGATCAGTGATAAAGAACATGTTCGCCGTAATTTTCAAAAGGCTAAGATACAATGGCAAAGTTATGGGCTTTAGAATTGACCAGGACGTTCCGCTGTAGTGTTTCCTACCTCCAAATAGAACATGATGTAGATACATCCAGCTCATTGGTAAATATACGGTTGGTTATCTTTTAAGTAACAAGTTACAGTGCTTTTCTTCCTATATATGCCAACTTTAATTTACCAGCTTTGATAGCAGGCGAGACTTTATCACCAAGGTTTGGATCTTAAGAGCGTGACTGAAGCTCGGTCCGTTCTGTATATAGTTTATTTCGTTATGAAAAAGGGGAAAAAATAGATGTTGTTCAAAGAATGTCAATTTGAAAATCATCCAATCATTTATCCCCTGCTATGAGAACTTTTTATAGTCCTTCGGCTGGCTCATGTATCGTCACACATGAGATCCCACCAGCATCACATTGATGGTGGTAATCCTTTCCTAAAACACCTTAGAATTTTAGATCGCTTAAGGAACAAAACCGTTTAACAATTTGAAAAAGCATTTCTAGGAATTAAAAGGTCTGGGCCCAGTTGCCAAAACTCCAACGGATAAATCGCCATCCAGCAAAAAACTTATAGCAAAACGTACTCCACTATCCATTGGATAGAGATTTATCTAGCAGATAGCGCCCACAACCTATTGAACAACCGAGGCTTTTTTTCTCTTTTTTGTGTGTTAGTTTTTGTTTTTATTCGTCTTCATAGTTATCATTAAAAACGTTTATTATCTTTCTTTCTAATAACTGAAAATTTAATCTCTTTTACGCCCAGAAAACGAATTTGCACTCTTCCAAGTTTTAAAATATTCTTTCATCCTGTAAGGTCTTTCGATGGATTAAAGGATTAACAGATGATTGGATTGAATTCCACCACGCGAGTTGCTCACGGTTTTATTGTTTTTCTTTTAAATGACAGTAATTCCACTTGCTCTTCCAAAATTATTCACAGCTAGGAAAAGGACAGTGTAACCTTTTCTTGCATATAAGCAATAAAATTTCCCCATACGTTGATATCACGCAATGAAAAGCTTTAGTTTTGCAAAAAATCTCAAAGGAGTCGAACCACAAATGAAGAGAAAAGTACAAAATACAAAAGTTTAGAATATCTGTAGGGCGGCTTTATCAAACTGAGATTTGGCTTTGACCAGCAATCATTATGGAAAAAACATTTAAGATTACATTGAAAGACTAGAACAAAGAGAGCGAAAACTAAAACTCACAGCCCATTCAATCTAGAAGTGTCTGTATTTGAATTGTTTATAAAGGAGCGCGAAAAGCTTCGATTCCTTTCCTCATTAACAAACAATATAATCAATTTCTTTAAATGTTTTCACTTACCTAGATTATGATCCAATAATATCTCCTCAGCTCCTCAGTTTATTTGGTTCGACGACCATTATCCTTAATTTCCATGACGTAGTCCCAACTTTCCCCTCGTAGCCTCCATAAAAAATATCTTCAGGAGAATATTACTTACATTTTAATGACAAATAATAGGAAAATAGTCAGTGGAGAATACTTTCGCTTAGTTGTTTCTCAAAGCTTCAGTTGTGAGGAACGTCTACGACAATCATTAAAGAAAAAGAAAACGTTACCTTTCAGCAGCGCTAGAGAAAATCATATTCTATAACTAGGGGATGAGACCAAAAACCACATCCTGCATAATTTATGACACAAATATTTTGGTTAGGGAATGTCATTATCTTCCAAAATTAAATAAATGAAATTGAGTTAGGTTTGTGGCATACGACAAAAATCATCTTTGCTTCCGGCCGACTGCTTTGAACAGGGTTTTTTTGTCTCTGATTTCCCACAGACTACAAATAAGGTTCATGAGAAATGTTATGCGAAAGGTTTGCAAAAACGAAGTTGAACTTATATGTGTTGTTTAACCATCAGAGCCGCGGAAATTTCAATTAAGAGAATTGTAATATTTTACTAACATATTTCTCATGTAGGAGTAAAACCTATTGTCTATAACTTTAGGTTAGAAATAATTATTATTTTTATAAGCAGTAAGATTGACTCGATTAATGACAGAAAGCCAGAAACCTTAAAAACTAAGATATGGATTCGGTCCAAAAAGTCCCGCCAGAGCGATAATGAAGAAAATGTTGTTAATATCCAAAGATGGTAATTCATTGATGCTGAACTTTCTCCAGACTCAAAAAAATGACCACGGTTTTGAAAACAGACTAAGTAAGGAGTAAACTGTTTTAATGGCGGGAGCCAGGTATTTCATTGACGCCACGTAGATAGAAGAGCTAGAATGGTAATTCATGTAATTTCTTAACGTTATGGTTAAAAATTATGTCAAGATTCGAGATTTTCTGCCTAAAATAAAGAAGATAAGTTGAAAGTGCTATCCCTTTCACATTGCGTTTTCACATGCCAGTTCTTGAAGTCCTCATGCGATAAACTTGGACCTACCAATGCGCTTTAGAGCCAGAAAAACGTTCGTTAGGAGTACCTAGGCTATGAGTTGGTCTTTTAAAGACGTTGCCGCCCGCTTGACGGTTTAAACCCAGGGTGACCGTGAAAAATTCTAATCAGGAGGCACAAGACAGTGAAAACTGACAACGAATCTTTGATCACAATCTTGTTGCAGAAATGCCACATGCTATTTGGCCAAGCTGCAAACACGATTAGGTTAATGAGTCTTATTGACATTTAGTCATTATTATAATAATAACAATACTTTATTTCTATAGCGTTATTTTTATCGCTATCCAATGGCGCTTTACAGTGACTAAAATGCATGGTAGTTCATAATTTGTAAGGACCGCTTCCACCGCCACCGCCGCCGCCGCCGCCGCCACCGCCGCCACCACCATCGCCATCGCCTCTTCCACTACTACCATTAATGCTAATGCTACTATTACTGCCACTTATACTGCTTTCGTCACTTTCACTGTCACTGTCACTTTCACTGACACTCCCACCGCTAATGCCACTGCCAGTGCTATTACCACTGCTACTGCTAATGCCACCACCGCCACCACCACCACCACCACCGCCTTTGCCAAAGCCACTGCTAGTATTACTGCTACTGCTTCTATTACTGCCACTGATACTGCTTTTGTCACTTTCACTGTCACTGTCACTCCCACTGTCACTGCCACTACCAGTGCTATTGTCGCTGCCACTGCCACTGCCACTGCCACTGCCACTGCCACTGCCACTGCCACTGCGACTGTTACTGCTATTGCCTTTGCGGCTGTAACTTTCACTGCCATGACCAACCCTAATGACTGGAGAGAAAAATGTTTTCATGCGTTACAGGATAGCTGGAACAAGAAATATGTAATCACTTGTTAAAACTAACAACAGTCCAAGATGAAAAGTGTATTTCTCAGGCATTGATGTCTGATTAAAATGTTTGCTCATTTGGAAAACCAGCCAGCAACTGATTTCCTCCTGAGCTGTGCCAGCCTCTAACATTCTGAAATACAGTGGGTTAAGGAGTTTAATTGAAAAATGTCGTCAAGCTGTATTGGTGAGCTTACCTGCTTCGCATTTTATCGCCATATCACAATTTTCCTAAGGATTAAAACAACATATTTACCTATTAATCACAGATCATGATTTATATGTTTGGATGCGAGTCACGGGTACTTGATATCGTTGTAGCTAAACCTGCTATACGTTTGTTTTTGTTTTTTTCTTTTTACATTTTCCGGTTTTTGCTATCTCAGTCTCAGCGACTGGGAAGACTTCTTACCTTGATACCCAAGTACAAAAAGTCATCCAAGGGTTTCAGACCTTTCGAATGTTTTAATTGGTCTGAGTTACTCAATAACGTAATATTCGCAAAGACATGACCCACCAAAGCAAAGCCATTCCTTGGTTCTGAAAACTTGACACGTCTGCAGATTTCTGAAAACTATAAAACATGTCCTTTCGATGAGCTTTACAATCACGACAGAAACCAGCTTTAGGTAATGAACCTTAGATGAATGCTCGAAGAGAACTTGTCCAGGGCTTCTTGTTGGAAACGCCAAGAGGACACGAATATTTCCAGATTACTACTTTCTCCAGGTTAACCCACCCGGGGTCCATGCGTGAGATCACATGATTCCAGGATTCTCTTTTCTTTATCTTGCATCATTAAAAAATCTCTATCAGAATTCACAAAACTACGAAACTGTCATTTATGATTCCCAAAGGTAAGAAACATACCAGTTCAGATTTTTGACCGACTGCAACAGCAGGTGGATTGAAGGAGTGCAAAGTTGACCTACAACTCTTGACATCATTATCTTAACGATAAGTAGTAATCATTGACAAAGATGATAAATGAGATATGTCGCGCGATAAAATCAAAATATGGCGCAATAAATGGAAGTTATAAATGGAAAATTATCGCGCGATAAATGGGAAACTTGTAAGGTCGCAAGTGATCGGCTGTCACGCACGTCATTTCTGAAAAAGACGACAGTGGCTTTAACATTTGGAAAGTATTTCTCAACGGGGTTGGCGATACAGAAGTGACATGTAAAAATTTACAAACCTGCACTGTAATCAGAAAGATTAGATAATTCACACTTGTTCTCAGACCATGACAGCCATCCCTGAAAGTGTCTCGTAAGATTTCGCAAAATCAAGGTTTACTGCACTGATTCACCGAGCTGTGTCGTAGAAGTATTGCAAAGGAATACTCAGTGATATTTGCACAAAAAATAAAAGAGACTATTGTCTCCAAAACATACCTCCTCAACTGTTGCAGCCATTGTCGTCCATTGAAACAACGCGCGTGACAGCCGATCATGTGCGACCTGACAAGTTTCCCATTTATCGCGTGATAAAATTGAATTTCATCGGAATCCAATTACCCTTCCTACAGAAAATTTAACCTTTATTGACGCCTACAAAACGAATTTGCACCGTTCCAAGTTTTAAAATACTTTCATATTGTAAAGTCTTTTGATGGATTAAAGGATCGTCAGATGCATTGGAATGAATTCCATCGCGTGAATGGCTCAGGGTTTTATTGTTCTAAGTTTAAATAATAATAATTCCACTTTCTCATCCAAACTTATCCTCAGCTAGGAAATGGATGGTGCAACCTTTTATTTCATAAAAGCAATAAAATTTTCCCATACGTTGGTATTACTCAACATAGGCTTAACTTTGCAAAAATCTCAAAGGGGTCGAACCGCAAATGAAGTGAAAAGTACAAAGCTTGAATAATAATTAATAATTAATCGTTAATTAAGAATATCTGTAGAGCGGCCTTATCAGACTAAAACCTGGCTTCGACCAGCAATCATTATGGAAAAGAAATGTAAGATTACACCAAACGAATAGAACAGAGAGAAGGAAAATTAAGGAATACAACCAATAATGACGACCTATTTTCAATTTAGAAGTGTGTGTGACCAAAAGGAGCGCCAGAAGCATCGAATTTTTTGCTAATTAACAAACAAAAAAAACCAAGTTTCCTTTTAGTTTTCACTTGCCTTGATCATGATCCATAAATATCTCCTCAGTTCCTCAATTTCTTTGATTGGACGACCATAATCCTTAATTTCTTTGTCGTAATCTCAATTTTCTCTTCGTAGCCTTAATGAAAGATATATTCAGTCGAATATTGCTTGAGTTTTCGTGACAAATAATAAGAAAAAGTTTTAATGGAGAATATTCTCACGAAGTTCTTCAAGTTTCAGCCCAAAGGAACGTTTCTACGACGATCACTAACAAAAAAGCATTACCTTTAGCAGCGCCAGAGCAAATCATATCCTATAACAAGGGGGATTATACCAAAAACCAGATCTTAAATAAGTTATGTTACAAACATCTTGGTTTGCGCGCGTCATTGTCTTGCAGAATTAAAAAAAAATTAAATTAAGCAAGTTTTGTGACATACGACAATAATCACCTTTTGCCTCTAGCCTCCCGCTTTAATCAAGAGGTTTTTCCTTAATTTCCCACAGACTGCAAATAAGGATCGTGAGAAATGTCATACGAATTTAAGGCTTGCAAAACCGAAGTTGAGCTTTCAATTTCAAAATTTATATTTTACGAATACATTTCTCTTCTAGGACTGACACTTATTGTCCTTAACTTGGAGTTAGAAATAATTGTTATTCTTGTAAGCAGTAAGATCGACTCGATTAAGGACAGAACGCCAGAAACCTCAAAAACTAAGATATGGATTCGGTCCTCAAAGTCCCGCCAGGTGATAATGAAGAAAATTTCGTTAGTGTCTAAAGATGGTACTCCATTAATGCTGAATTTTCTCCAGACTAAATAAATATATGACTACGCTTTTGTCAGTAAACAGATTAAGCAGGGATTAAACTGTTTTAATTGCGGGAGCAAAAGTATTTTATCAACACCACGTAGATAGTAAAGCTAGAATCGTAATTCATATAATTTCTTAATATTATGATTAAAAATTATGTAAAAATTCGAGATTTTCTTCATAAAATATGGTAGGTAAGTTGAAAATGCCATCCTTTTCACGTTGCGTTTTTACATGCCAGTTCTTGAAGTCCTAATGCGCTAAACTTGGACTTTCCTTTCTTAGAGCCAGGAAAATGTTCGTAAGGAGCGCCTAGGCTTGAGTTGGTCTTTTAAAGAAGTTGTCGCCCGCGTATCAGTTTAAACTCAGGTGACCGCGGAAAAGTCTAATCTGGAGGCGCAAGACAGTGAAAACTGACATCGAGGCTTTAATCAAAATCTTGCCGCAGAAATGTCACATGCTCTTCAGCCAAACTGCAAACAAGATTATGTTTCTGAGTCTTGCTACATTTAGTAATAATCATAACAGTAAAAATAGCGGAGCTCGCAGCGCTCGCGTAGCCCCATAACTAAGCAAAATAGTAGTAACCCGTCAAACCGAAAAAAATTGAACTTGACACCGTACGGGTGTCGGTGCAAGGTGCTACTTTTAGTATGCGCAGCTAACTGCATTGCGGGCACTATCCCAGCCATTACGTAATGGACGGGCGAAGGAGAAGGCAATGCGCAGGGGCGATTGCGTGCGTGACTTGGATACCCCATTACTGCCAGGAGACATTGGCAGATCAGAATGAAATGCGCATACTAGAGTGCTGAGCTTCAGTGCAGCGTACGGCGGGTCAGGCATTACACATGGGGTTCACGTGGAGTGGTAAATATGAGGCCGCGTGAGCAAATAATTTGCCCACGCGTTTTAAGCGGGAAATCAAATTGGCGAGGTTGTAGTTGAAAAGTAATTCTCGGTATTTTGCTATTTTTAATCAACTTTCAAAGCAACAATACCGGCAGAGCTAAAGCTTTGTCATCCGGAGGAAATTGTTTTAATTCAAGTTCGTGGAGAAAAGGGGTTTGAGTGAAAATAGGCTGGAAAGAAAGAGACAGAGCGACCAAAGAAGGCGAGGAGTAAAAGGCGTCAAGTGAGCCGAGAAAAACGCGAAAGAAAGTTAGAAAGGTCGCTAAAACAGGCTGAATACAGCGAGAGGAACGCAAAAGAGAACAAGAAAAGGCATAAGTAAAGAGGCGAATATCTAACGAAGGGCAACGTGAGAAGGAAATACAAAGAGCTCCAGAAAACAGACTGAAAAAGGGTCATCAACAAAGAGAAGCGAACCACAAAGGATCCAAAAAAGAAGAGGAGGTAAGTCGTGTCTTATCTGGATTTTCTCCTACGCTAAGGCCCATTGTTTGGGCTTTTTTCTTTTCAACTTTTTTCTTTTCAACTTTTCAGCTATGTTTTCATGCTTTCTACTCGATTCGTTCGAACTTCAATAAATGGTTTGTTTAACAAAACATGGAGCCACTTTCTCTTCGCTCGGCATCTCGAGGCGCACCTAATGCTCCGGTTATGATTAACATGTTTGCGATACGATAATTTTTTTCTAAGGTTAGAAACTGAAGAATCAGTCTCTGAAATTTATAGCCATCACATTTTGCGAGAAGCGTCCGAGCTGTGTTCGTGTAGTTAAACGGGGTCCTAGCAATCTGAGCTCACAAGCACGCTGATAAGCACATGGTTAGCGTAAATAATTGTTGTTTACAGTTGTCGAATTCGATTTTTTGAGACTCAGTTTCTGTAACCCTCCTGGATATTTTCTACTGAATTCACTAAGGTACAATCTAGGAATTTCATAAGTGATTATGAACGATAAATTCGTATCAGCACCATGATTTTGGGGAGTTTTGTCAACACATAATCAGTTTACGATTCGTGAACCATTTCTGTAACCTGCTTAGACATTTTCTTCTGTATTAACTGAGTCACACTCTCGAAATTTCATCAGTAATTAAGAACTATAAATCCGTATATGTAGCACAAGTGAAGCACATTTTAAACTTTCTATACGATTTTAGGAAACTATACTTAATAGACTCTCGATAAATTGGCCTGGCATAACTCGTTGATTATTTTATTATTTTGTGGCCCCAAAAGCCCGGTTTGTGACTCTGGAGGAGATAATTTGGAATAGAATCAACTAATAATCCCCTGAATGATATTTTTCTTTATTACTAATGTCTGCTTGATATCATATTGATAGTGTGAGGAGAAATTCTGTCTAGTGGTCACTAGTGGTACTTTTTAGGGTTAAAATTGAGGATTTCATTATATTGTAATAATTAAAATATCATTATGCTCTCCAATGTAACATAAAAGTGGGATGAGAAAGTAATGTCATGAAACGTGTCTTACAATGGAAAAACCTGTTGTTGGTAGCTTATGTCTTTAATGTTTAAATTTTCATGGAAAATGCCTTTCTTTGAAGGCAGGGAAAGAGGAGTTTTCAAAGATGATAGAAATAAGCTGTTTGTAAGTAATGAAAAGCAAATTGACAACCCTACTTTGAAGCTACTAAAGGCACTGAAATTCAAATTTTAAGTACACAAGGCACCCTCCAAGGTGGAAGAGTGGAAGATCATAGAATGATGTTTACAGGGCACTTGTACTTACCGCAATCGTGTATTCAAGCAAAACTTTACATATATAAAACTGATTACAGGATGGTCCTTTACACCCCTACATCAGTATGCATATTCTTCATACTGTTCTTTAGACATTTCCTAATGTGCTGGCAAGGAGAATTAATTTAACAATCAAGAGGTTCATTAATTGATTATCTTTTCCTTTATTCTCATAACCTTAATTTTTGATTCAGGGATGATATTGAAAGGAGAAATCAGATGCTGGTCACTCTCAGGGATTAAAGTGTTAATATCTGCACACATTTATATGCCTCTCCTTGCATTTGTTGGCAACAATACAATGTAGTTAAGATTGTTAGGAAAGCAAACAAACAAATGAACAGGAGACAGTGAAATGAGGGAAACTTTAAACTTTACCATATGATAGAAAAACATCACAGAATGATTAAGAAGGGAAACTTGAATTGTGCTAGCTAATTTCCTCTAATTTGCCCTACATGTTATTAATCAAATAAAATTTTATCAGTTGTAGGGTTTGCCTGCAATGTGTTTAATTACCAGTGTGGACTTGATTCTTCTCAGATGCCAGCTGGTTTAAAGATAGATACTAAAATTTAAAAAAAATCACACTTAACCCTTTACATGAGGGGACGCAAATCGTCTGTACTGTAAGTATCCCGGAGAGTCCCCTACATTTTCTTAGACTTTTAGTCTAAGAAAATGTATGGGGACTGTAAGGTGTCATAATCCTGTTGCTGCTGACATCGATGTGATAGATAATTGCTTTTGCACTGTTTTCTTTGCCGGCTTATACTTGTCATCAAGTTTCAATAAGACGGCTATCATTTTTCACAAGAATAATGAAGTTTTCGTAAATTGTGAGATCGGATGGGATTAAAATGGGATTAAATCACTTACAGAGCTTGATATGTACTTACAGTGCAGACGATTTGCGTCCCCTCATGATTATTATGCATATTCTCCATACTGTTCTCCATACGTTTCCTAAGGTGCCAGCAAGGAGAATTTGTTTAACACTCAAGAGCTTCTTTAGTCGGTGATCATATCCTTTATTCTCATGACCCTAATGTATGATTCAGATGTGATATTGCAGGAAGAAATTAGAAGCTGGTCACTCTTAGGGATTAAAGGGTTTATCAGTGGCGTGACTGATGTGTAATATTTAGAATGACAGAAGCAGTAAAAACGCATAGAGCTTTTTCCTATTCACCAGTAAGTTAATTAGATTTTGGATTCTTCATTCAAACTGGGTGAGATTAAATTTATTCATATCATGCTTCATTATGGTTTGTTTTCATGGAAAGTTAATTGTTATTATCACTTCACAGATGTTTTGGTTGCCGTAACCATTAATATTAGAATGTTTCAAGAACTTTCTTCCTTTCTCTTCATTATCATTTACTATTTCTAGAGCACAATTCAAGGAAGCTGGTTATTAATAAAACATTTAAAGTTTTGATTCAGGTATTTATTTGAATTTGTGAGTAACATTTGATGTTTCCACATGTAACAGGATGATCAAGCTGACGATAGCCGCAAAAAGAAGTGAACTCCTCTGTAACAATCAGGTGACTAATTTGGAAACTTCAGCCCTTGGTAAATACACCTCGGCTTGCAATTCTGATGATCAAAGCTTGCTGGGGTAATTGAAATGTCAGTCCCCATGCAGAAACCTTCTACGTGACCTATACGCAGTAATATGCTATGAGGTAACTTTAGAAAAATGCATTTGTGTTGGTAGAAATATTTAAAGTACAGTACCACCTAATAACAAAAATGAATGATTTCCTGTAAGCATGAACGCTTGGGAGAAGTTATGGTGGTATATAATTGACCCTATCTTTTCTAGGATGCATAGGGTGTAATGATTGTAAAGTATATCTTTTAGCTTTCACACTGTGTTAATTTTAACTGTTTGCCATATCTATTTCTCTGTACCTTAAGCACTCAAAGTTGAAGCAGGTGAGTCAAAAACCTGCCTTTTTTGTTTGGAATTGTGTGATTATGTAATTTTGCTGTCTAAGGAATTAATCACAATATATGTGTTTTAAAGGGTTGGAATTTAGAAAAGCAAGGATCCTCCTTTAATTAGCTCTGAAATTAATGGAGGCCCTCCCATTTTAATTCATGTTTTTACTTTGACCTGCCTCCTCCCCTGTAATATTTAGGGCACATAGATGAGGAGAACATTTTTAATATTTTAACGCATGAAAGTTAAATTACTAGTTGGCTATCACATAATAGACAAAGCGAAAATACAAATACCTTAGCTTTATAGGTTAAAAAATAAAAATAAGAGAGTTGTGCAGACCATATCTCACTTTTTGGCCTCCTCTGGATATTTATTCAAATAAAATAGTCAATATCAGTCTCATTCATTGTCACTTTCCACTGAGCTTGTGGAAAGATAATAACCTCAGTATTTCTTGAAATGAAGAAAGGAAAGTCTGCCCTCTTACCACAGACAGTTCTTTTGTGCATTATCAGTACAAACCTAGTCTAATTTGCACACAAAGGTGATTGTTCCAGGTAGGCTAACCTTATAAATTAGTTGTGAAAATTTCTTGAACCTGTGGTTGTAAGAATGTGTGACTCAATTTTACCTCGCTAACCTTAACCGAATGAATAGAAACTTTAAATCTATTTGCTACGCTTTTGAGGTGAGCATAAAAATTTCGAGGACATCGCAGGCTTGACCTACAGGTTTATAAGGAATCTGCATGTGCGTGTGTTTTCAACGTATAAAAAACCGACCGGGATTATGACTACTTCAAATGACTTAACTACATGTTGTACAGTTACGGGCAGGTGTTGTAAAAAAGTTTGCCTATAGCTTTTTCATTAGTACACATTTCTTTATCTAAGAGTCTTGATTATTTGGCCTATGCTGAATTATAATTTTTCAACCAAATTTTACATTCTTTTGAATATTCTTAGATCTCCTACTATCAGTTAATATTCATGTAATTAAAATAATTACATGAAATCTTACAAATGTTCGGCACGTTATTTTTTCCTCTGATCCAACTAGCAGTTTATCATGTGTAGGGATTGTTACTGGCTATAAAAGTGTGGTCAAATTTAAGTTTTGTGCACATCAAATTTATGTAATAAAATATTGCATCCTTCTCAAAACTAGTTTATCAGAATAAGAATGAGTTATCAGGCACAAGTATGGCTTTCAGGAAGATAGTTTCCAGGTTTTAATTAAGTCACCGCCTATTAAAATCCCCCTTTGCTCATCCCAACCCATCAAAATATTGCCAACAGGAGTGATTAGCAAATTAATGATACAGACAAGAGAGCCTATTTCCACATACACCTTCCTCAATCCTGTGAGCTTATTATGGACATGGCATTTAAACTGACAAATTATTTTGTAATGATTTTCACGAGTTGTGAAAAATGCTTGAGTTGAAATATAATACAAAGACTTGCCAGTAGATAGTCAAATGAAAACTGTTTACATATCAATAACATTTACTGCGGCGTTTCATGTTAACATGTTGCAACAGCTCCACCTTCCATTGAATTCAATTATTTGCAGACATGAGAAAATGCCATTTAAAACTTTTCGACCTATTTAATATAGCCAATTACAACATTAACTCATCTTTTAAACTAAAGACTGAAGACTTGATTGACGTTTGAAATTGATTTCTGTGCTGTAAAAATGAAATCCAGGTACTATCTCAAGTTTTCTTAGACACCCACATTGTATGCAGTTACAGCAGAGGTTACTTTTAAACTAAAGACTGAAAACTTGATTGACGTTTGAAATTGATTTCTGTGCTGTAAAAATGAAATCCAGGTACTATCTCAAGTTTTCTTAGACACCCACATTGTATGCAGTTACAGCAGAGGTTACCGAATTGAATATCGGAAAAAGTCGGAAAAGACGCCTTGTAATTCCAGCCAAAGGGCAATCATGAAACAAGAACAGCCAAAAAAGAAAAAGTGTAAAAATTTATAGGTTCAAACACGAGTTGAAAATTACTTCTTTTTTTAATTTTCTACGCTAAACAGAGGAGGCTGAAACGTTAGGGAAAAATGGTGGGGCAGGCAGTCATACCTGGCAACTTCAACAGAAGATATAAGAGAAACCCATACGACTCTGGCGTGTTGTTTTACTGACTCACTGTTCTCACTCTACAATTGACTAGTGACGTCTTAACTCGAAGTAGTTTACCGTCGTTTCTTTCGATTTTGGCTCAATTTCCCAAACCGAAATTACACGTCACGCACAATAGAATATAATTTCAACTGATGCTGACATCATATACTTCATCTGAAGGAGAAAACATAGCCTATCTTCGAAAATTCGCCCAAAACACCAGGAATGACAACGAAGGTCCTAAGCTCTTTGAAGATACCGCTGACTAGCATGCGTGTTGATCGCTTTGCAAGTTGTGAGAACATCGTCCCCAGGTTCCAGACTTCGTTCCCCCACTTCCCACCCCCCGCACTGGTCCCTAAATCTCTTTGAAGAAACTCTTCTACAGCCAGTGCTGAAGAGATTAATTACAGTTTTTACTCAGAATAATGAAGGGCTGAAAATAAACTAATAATGCATAGTAGTTCATAGTTTGCAAGAACTCCTAGTAATATCTACCATAAGCGCCAACATTAAATCACAAGGCCTTCTTGAATATCAATAATGAATATGGAAACGGATTCTTTTAACAACCTGCTATATTCCTGGACAATTGCTTTTTTTTTTTGATTATCACCGCAATAACAGAGGTTACAGACGGTTAGTAAATCCGTAGGAATAAAATGAGCCGTAATTCTCAACCGAAATAAACTGAACGTGGTAATAGTGCTCTCATTTTTCGTGGAACTCACTTTCATGTCACCGTCGTGGTGTTAACGACAAGAAGGAGTACCAGGTTTTTTAATCAAGTAAATAATTACGGCCACAGGATGGTGGTATATACACAGGTGGTGAGGTATAGCTGTTTTTCTCTAACCTAAGATGGGTATAAATACAGGAGGTGCAAATCTGATTAAATTCCAACAGCAAGAATAAAGCTAACGCGACGCAATTCTATATTATACCCAAACTTATTTTCTGTAGAAATTCAAATAAATGAAGAAACATTTACATTTGGAAACTGCTTGCGCGGGCAATCATGTCTAACAACTTTATATATCACGGTCACTGTCACCATTACTGCCTCTACCTCTGCCTCTGCCACCGCCTCCGCCTCCGCCTCCGCCTCCGCCACCGCCACCGCCACCGCCACCGGCCCCGCCACCGGCCCCGCCACCGGCCCCGCCACCGGCCCCGCCACCGGCCCCGCCACCGGCCCCGCCACCGGCCCCGCCACCGGCCCCGCCACCGGCCCCGCCACCGGCCCCGCCACCGGCCCCGCCACCGGCCCCGCCACCGGCCCCGCCACCGGCCCCGCCACCGGCCCCGCCACCGGCCCCGCCACCGGCCCCGCCACCGGCCCCGCCACCGGCCCCGCCACCGGCCCCGCCACCGGCCCCGCCACCGGCCCCGCCACCGGCCCCGCCACCGGCCCCGCCACCGGCCCCGCCACCGGCCCCGCCACCGGCCCCGCCACCGGCCCCGCCACCGGCCCCGCCACCGGCCCCGCCACCGGCCCCGCCACCGGCCCCGCCACCGGCCCCGCCACCGGCCCCGCCACCGGCCCCGCCACCGGCCCCGCCACCGGCCCCGCCACCGGCCCCGCCACCGGCCCCGCCACCGGCCCCGCCACCGGCCCCGCCACCGGCCCCGCCACCGGCCCCGCCACCGGCCCCGCCACCGGCCCCGCCACCGGCCCCGCCACCGGCCCCGCCACCGGCCCCGCCACCGGCCCCGCCACCGGCCCCTGCACCGCCACCGCCACCGGCGCCGGCAATGGCACCGCCACCGGCGCCGGCACCGGCGCCGCCACTGCCACCGCCACTGGCGCCGCCACCGGCGCCGCCACCATCACCACCGGCGCCGCCACCGCCACCGGCACCGCCACCGGCACTGCCACCGCTACCGGCAATGGCACCGCCACCGGCACCGGCACCGGCACCGGCACCGGCGCCGGCACCGGCGCCGGCACCGGCCCCGCCACCGGCCCCGCCACCGGCCCCGCCACCGGCGCCTGCACCGCCACCGCCACCGGCACCGGCAATGGCACCGGCACCGGCACCGGCGCCGCCACCGCCACTGGCGCCGCCACCGGCGCTGCCACCGCCACCGGCCCCGCCACCGGCACTGCCACTGCCACCGCCACCGGCACTGCCACCGCCACCGGCACCACCACCGCCACCGCCACCGCCACCGCCACTGGCACTGGCATTGACACTTTCGTTGCCATTGGTAACGCCTCTGACTTGAGAGCTGCGGCGATTAAGAGCATCTAGACGAGTAGGTTCTACTGTCGCTAAACAGAGATAAATGTCGTCATGTGTTAAAAATAAGCTATAACAAGAAGTCTGTCCTCGTTATTTCTTTAATTCACACTCTTAGATGAAGAACCGTCTTTTTAAGGTATTAACATCTTACTACAACCTTGCTGATTTCGAAAAACAGCAAGCATCTGATTTTCTCTTGAGCTGTGCCAGCCTCTAATATTTTGAAATACTCTGGCCGAACGAGGCTAGTTGAAAATTTTCCTCAGCTATGTTAGTGAGCTTACCTTCCTTGCATTGTTTCGCCATATCACAATTACTCTAAGGATTAAAACAACATGTTTAACTATTAGTAATAGATCATTATTGATATGTTTGGATAAAAACCAAGGATACTTTACGTCGCTTTAGCTAAACTTGCCGTATGTTTTCCCTTTTTTTTCCTTTTTTTTTCTTAATGTTAATTTCCATGAGAGACATGACGTAAGTTGTAAGATGGAACTTTGTATACTTACAGTACTCATTCTTCCTTTTGAGTGTTAGGATTTGTCAAAGTTTATTATTTCATAGGTTTTTTTGTTCTTTTTTTTTCGCATTTGTTATACGACCAACACCATGACCCCATCGGTTATTTTGTATTATCATACGAACTACGGTGTTATACAAGGATTTCCAGCCCTGAGAGAAGGCGCAACAATACAAAGTAAACATCTCACTCGTTCGCTGCGCTCACTCGTGAGCTATCAAGATAAACAGCCGGAGAGAAATTCTATATCTACGCGCGCCATGTATTATTCTCTCTATATATTTACTGAGTATAACGAATGCCTCTAAAAGAACTGTTTCGATCGTTTCCCATCGAGACTTGTATTTCAATCACGTGCACAGGAGGCGTCTATTAATCTCCCGTCAAAAGTTCAAACAATTTCCAAATGAATATTAACTAACGTTAATCCTCAGGAAAAACATCTACGCAGGAGAGTAATATATGTGAGGTATTTAGTCTTTCAACTTTCTTTTGTCTTGGCTTGCCTCTCCAATTTCTGAACATAAATCTCTTTGCACTTTTGGACATACGTCTCACGTCCTTCTATGAATATGAATTTGATGTCATACAATATCCTGAACTTGACATTTGTATTAGATTTGTGAGCGACTGGGTAAGACTTCTTACCTCAATACCCAAGTATAGAAAGTCATCCATAGGTTTTATATCTTTCGGATGTTTTGATTGGTCCGAGTCACTCAGCTGACACAGGACGTCGTCTTTCCTTACTTGGCCTATGTTGATCGATCGACATCTCTGTTCCATGATACATCGATTTTTGCAGTGGTTATTCATGCGTGGTCCAATAAATAACGTAATATTGGCAAAGACATGACCCACCAAAGAAAAGCCATCGCTTGGTTCTGAAAACGTGACACGTCTGCAGATTTCTGAAAATTATAAAACATGTCCTTTCAACGAGCTTTACAACCTCGACATGGACCAGCTTTAGCTAATGAACCTTAGATGAAAGCTCGAAGAGAACTTGTCCTGGGCTTCTTGTTGGAAACACCAAGACAACACGAATATTTCCAGATTACTTTTTTAAGGAAATTTTTTCATCTATTATACGCCTGAAGTTTTTTATTTCCCTTAAAAGATAAAGGTTTTAACAAGAAATTAAAATATTGAGAGTGAAAGAAGTTTAAAAAAAATTAAATATATACTGCTTACAGAGTCTCCTTCTTTTACTTTTTGTGCACGTCTGTATTGGAGTAGAAGACAACTCATAGGCTAGACTTTGTTTGAAAAAAATGTTTAAAAAATTTTGTTTTTAACCATCAGGTGAGGTTTGGTTATCACGATCCTGCCAGCTAGGCTTTTCAAATGAAAGATTTTCTTGTTAATGATGATGAAATCAAGTCTTTCAGAGAAAAACAAACAAACAAACGAAAGAAAGAAAGCGAGAAACTGTGTGATTTGTATTTGAGAGTAACACAGTAAAATAGCTCGTGAAGTTTTATGACTGAGACTTCGGAAAAACTGAGGTCGACCATTATTACCTTACAGTAATTTTTGAAATCTCAAATGTAAAAACAATCAAACAATGTATTTTATTATAATTATTATTTACCTTTCAGAAATACCGAACTGTACCTACCTTGGTTTGCAGTCGCGAGGATGTGAGAGCAACCTCCTAATAGGGCAAACAGATACAGGAAAAGCTTCATTCTAGACATTTCGCCTGTACAGAAGCTCCATTCGCTCATACCTGAGAAACCGCGTTTTTAATGGCTGTATCATCTCTGACAAACGTTCATCACCTAACCGTGCATGAATACATGTAAGACTCTGTGTCGACATGGTAACACCAACGCTTTATGACCAAGGAAGTATTCCTTTAATTTTTAATGATGTAAATGTTTTTGTTAAGCAGAAAGAAAAGATGAATAAAGATGTGTTACGTTTTTTTCCTGAATGGCACGACACATTTAAGCTTTCTCACGCATTTCAGAATAGCAAACAGAGGATTTCTTATTGGGATCAATTTTGATCTTGTTCTAGGGAGACAGTCTAAGCAAATACTTCTTTTTCACGTGGGAAAAATATAATCCTGGACTTACCAGGAATATGGGAGAAATCATCTTTTCATTTCGAATTTTTCCCCCTGTAGGGCTGTTGAATATTATAAAGGTATGTCGTGATACACCCTCATAACAATGTGTGAGCGTTTACATTTATCGTTGTCTAATTTCAGGCACACGTCAAAATAGCTTTGGGGGCCAAATGATTTATGCCCATCTACTATTTAACAATTACAAGTCTCAGTCTCAGTGAATTGCGTTGAATAATCCTCGAGTTGAAGTCGAGGGGATTTGTTATCACGAGTCTGTAAATAAGGGAATCATTATATTTTTATCTTTTTCCCTTTTTCAGTTCAGAATAAGAGAAAATAAAATTAGCTGATAAATGTTTTATATAATGTATAACTTCCTTTGGGTACTGTTTTCCTGATTACTCTGGATAACGTGCTGGTTGGAATGGTTCAATATTTTACTATTTTATTCATTTGTTTTTTTGTTTTTTGTTTTGTTTTTGTGTTTTTTTTTGTTCATTATTTTCGTTGAATAGAGACTTTACGAGTCTGTAAATAAGTCAATCTTTTTCTACGCAGTATTTTTTTCTTTTTTCCCATTTTTAGTTCAGGATTCAAGGAAATAGAGCAACATGGAATCTTTCTTTTTTTACATAATCATATAATGCCAAAAAAACCTTTTTTTAAGCAGTGCAGTATGCAGGTAGAATTTTGATTTTAATATATTTGCGGGTGTTTTGCTTTGTTTTGTTTTGTTCTTTTTAGGAGTATTTTGATATAGTGTTTCTTATGGATATCAGTTCTGTCCTACCCTTAGTGATAATTTAATACCTTCCATAATAACGAAGAGGACCAACCGGTGGTTTCGAAAGACCGTAGCAATCAAATAAGCCGCAATTCTTAAACGAAATAAAGTGGTGCTAATAGCAGCAGTTTTTTTTATTTTCGAAGCACACCTCATGTTAACAACGTCTTGTGTCTCATACTTCTAAAAAACGGTTTCTGAAATCAGAATTTTGTTCTCCCGATAAAAAAGTTTTGACTTCGCTCCCTAGAGTTTGCTCATAAGTGAAATTTGCTGAGGAAGACGTTGATTTGCTTTCATCCGTTTGGAATTGGGACCAAAAGTAGTTAATACAGATACTTGAGCCCTTGCGATGCTTTTGCCATATTACGCAATAATTAAGCACCATTCACCAACCCAATTTTTATTCTTTTCCTAGGGTTGACCTTTCCTAGCCTTTTAACTACCTGTGTGTCAAGTTTCGGTCGCAATATTGTGAATCACTCGAAATATTTGGAGTTTAATGGTATTTTTGGGAAGTCTGAAATTCCTACTCTGTTCCTGGGAAAGTATTTGTCTTTACGAGCAGCTGGTTCCCGTTAACCCACCCGGAGTACATGCATGAGATCTCATGTTTCCAGGATTCTCTTATTCTTTTCTTCATCTTGCATCATTGAAAAATCTTTATCAGAATTCGAAAAACTACAAAAGAGGTAAGAAACATACCAGTTCAGATTTTTCACCAACTGCAACAGCAGGTGGTATTGATAGAGTGCAAAGTTGACCTGCAACCCTTGACATCATTATCTTAACGATAAGTAGTAATTATTGACAAAGATGATAAATGAGATACATCGCGCGATAAAATCAAAATATGGCGCGATAAATGGAAATTAAAAATGAAAAATTATCGCGCGATAAATGGGAAACTTGTAAGGTCGCATGTGATCGGCTGTCACGCACCTTGTTTCCAAAAGAGACAACAATGGCTGCAATAGTTGGAAAAGTACTTTCTTAATGGGGTTGGGGATACAGAAGTGACATTTAGAAATTTACAGCCATTGTCGTCCATTGAAACAACGGGCGTGACAGCCGATTACGTACGACCTAGCAAGTTTCCCATTTATCGCGCGATAAAATTGAATTTTATCGGAATCCAATTACCCTTCCCACGGAAAATTTAACTTTTATTAACGCCTACAAAACGGATTTGCGACGTTCCAAGTTTTAAAATCTTCTTTCATATTGTAAGGTCTTTCGATGGATTAAAGAATTATCAGATGCATTGGAATGAATTCCACCGCGCGAGTGGCTCAAGGTTTTATTGTTCTAAGTTTAAATAACAATAATTCCACCTTCTCATCCAAACTTATTCCTCAGCTAGGAAAAGGAAAGTGCAACCTTTTATTAAATAAAAGCAATAAAAATTTTCCCATACGTTGATATTACGCAACATAAAGGTTTAAGTTTGCAAAAATCTCAAAGGGGTCGAACCGCAAATGAAGTGACAAGTAGAATGCTTGAGGTAACCGTTTGGAATATCTGTAGAGCGGTCTTATCAAACTAAAATCTTGCTTTGACCAGTAGTCATTATGGAAAAAATGTAAGATTACACTGAACGAATAGAACAGAGAGAAGGAAAATTAAGAAACACAACCAACAGTGGCGACTTAATTTTAATTTAGAAGTGGTCACACGCACTAGGAGCGCTGGAAGCAAACAAAAAAAATTTTCAATTTTCTCGGCGTAGCCTTAATGAAATATATATTCAGTCGAATATTTCTTATGTTTTCGCGACAAATTATAGGAAAAGTTTCGAAGGAGAATATTCTTAAGAATAAAAATAAAATCATGGGATACACAAAAACCCGGGGATCCTACATGTTCGAAAGGCGGGTGACACTGATCTAGGATTAAAAGTTCTGATATCCCTTGTTTGAAAGTATATATTATGTTAACGTTTTAAGAGGATGTCTTTCAGTTAAAACAAAAGTACTGAGATATGAGCAGTGCTGCTCAACGAAGAACAGTGAAAAGAGATGATGTTTCCCGTCTGGCCCTCTTACTTTGCCAGTAAGTATACAGAAACTTCTAACACTTCGTGCGAACCATAATGATATAGACATGATAGAGAAAGCACCAGTTAGTAATCAATTAGGAGGCAGTCAAGGTTATGTCAGAGCAGAAGTTCCGTATTTTCCGGCACTAGAACTGTGCAATGGGATGATAGGTGTTTCCAAGTAAAAAAATGAGGAGTGTGAAAGCAACCAATGAGGTAGTTCGTTTTGATTAGCGGAAAGTAAAGGGTAATGGTCTATAAATAAGATATACGTTCTTAAGTTCTTCCTTAAGGTTTCAGCCGAAAGGATCGTTTCTACGACGATCACTTAAGAAAACATTACCTTTAACGGCGCCAGAGCAAATCACATCCTATAACTAAGGGGATTTAACCAAAAAACAACTTCTTAAATAAGTTAAATTACAAACATCTTGGTTAGCGAACGTCATTACCGTGTAGAATAAAAAAAAAGTGAAATTAAGTAAGTTTTGTGGCATACTGATTATAATCACCTTTTGCTTCTAGCCTCTCGCTAGAAGCAAAAGGTGACGGTCACCGCCATCACGACCGCCACCTCCACCCCCATCACCACCACCATCACCACCACCGGTACCACCGCCAACGCCATCACCTCAAGCAGTGCCACTGCCACCACCATTACCACCACCATCACCACCGCCATCACCAACGCCACCGCCACGGCCATCACCACCACCATCACCAGCGCCATCACCACCGTCACCGCCAACGCCATCACCACCGCCATCGCCACCGCCATCGCCACCGCCATCGCTACTACCACCGCCATTCCAACTGCCACTGCTACTGCTGCTGCTACTGCTACTGCTATTGCCACTGTGGCTGTAACTTTCACTGATATGACCAACGTTAATGACTGGAGAGAAAAAATGTTTTCATGCGTTACAGGTTAGCTGGAACAAGAAATCTGTCATCACTTTTTAAAATTAACAATAGTCCAAGATGAAAAACTGTATTTCTCAGGCATTGTTATCGATTGAAATATTGCTGATTTGGAAAACCAGCCAGCAACTGATTTCCCTTAACCTGAACCAGCCTCTCACACTCTGGAATACACTGGCCTAAGGAGGTTTATTGAAAAATGTCGCCAAGCTATGTTATTGAGCTTACTTGCTTCGCATTTCATCGCCATATCACAATTTTCCTGAGGATTAAAACAACATATTTTCCTATAAGTTATATATTATAATTGATATGTTTGGATGCAAGCCACGGGTACTTGATATCGTTGTAGCTAAGCTAAATTTTTCCTTTTTAACATTTTTTGCTTTTGCTATTTTGGTTTCTGTAAGAAAGATGATATAAGTTGTTAGATGGAACCTTGTATACTCATAGTTTTCATTCTACCTTTGAGTCTAAAGTTTTGTCAAAGTTTATCATTTTATGGTTTTTTTTTCACATTTGTCATCCAGCCAAGACTATGACCATATCAGCATTTTTTTGACATTTTAATCGAGTATAATGAATGGCTCCAATAGTACTGCTTCATTTACCATCGAGACTTGTATTTCTATGTTGATCGATCGACACCTTTTTTCCATGATACATTGATTTTTGTGGTGGTTATTCATGTGTGCTCTAGTGATTAACGTAATATTCACAAAGACATGACCCACCAAAGCAAAGCCATTGCTTGGTTCTTCAAACTCGACACGTCTGCAGACGTATTTTATTCTCAAGTGGCCCACTGTTAAAGGTTTATACGAATATAGATTATTTATGTTAGCACACGGCTGTTTTTATAACTTCTTCCCCGTTCCTATTATGAAGCTATTTCCGAAATATGAGTGCAAAATACACGACCACATCAGCTCTGCTGTAATTTTTATCGTGTTCAAATAAATGTTGTTGTTGTTGTTAAGAAGTTGATTAAAATTGCTTTAATCCGTTGGGAATTGGAACCAAAGTAGTTCCCTCGACTTCCCGTCGAAAAAAAGTTTTTTTTTTGCCCACGAAAAGGGGTTAGGACACGTGGTTCGCAACAAAAGAAAGTTAATACCTTCATAGTAAATTAAGGTCAGTTCAATAACAATCTGCTGGTAGCTTTTACGACAAATGGCGTTAAACACTCTGTCCCTCTTCACTGTTTTACATTATCCCACGTCACTGGGTGTCAACAAGTACTTTCTCCGCATTTCCAATGTTTCCCAAAGAATAATGATTATAGATATATGAAAATCATATATATGCGCTGCGGTGAAGAAACGAATTTAAGAGATCCTCGCAGCTATGAACACTACGGAGCTAGTAGTTGAAATAAGACCAAAGAGTTCCGATGTTTAATTAGACCATACCAATTTCCGTTTCGAGGCTAGAATGATCGGAACGAAACTAGATTAACTCGTGCTTGAGGATTTCGTTGAATAGCTTCTTATAGTTCAAATGACTCCATACGTCACTCGGCAGTCCAGGAGAGAATTCAGGGCTGAAATGCCCGCAGCGATTACAATCTTTGCTTTCCGTGAATCAAGTAAACATTATAAAAGATGATGAATTTTTATTCTAATTCGTTATATCAGCTAAATTTGGGTTCACTTAAAATAACCCGCGAAACAGATCATATGACATGAAAAAATTAGCATAATTACGTCACGCAATGCATCACGCTGGGTTTGATGGTCGCAGGGAAATGTCGAGTTTGTCGTTCAATAGAGTTTTGGTCCATGAAAGCGTAAAATCATTAACGATGGAAGCAAATTTGCAGAAAGGAAGGCTATTTCATCGCGTTCCGTGCGCTAAATCTCGGGAGAAACTTCAAGAATTCTTTCTGAGTGTTGCGCGTTGTTTCGTAAATAACACTGTGATGTATTTTAACTTGTTTGCGTTTCCTTTTAAGCCATGCAATACGTCTGTAATAACCAGAGTGCCAAATTTTATTCTTTAATTTTGATCTTTTCCACACTGTGCGTTGTTCATGACGTTACATTTCAACGAAAATTATCGAGAAGGCGCTTTCCGACCCTTTCCTTACTTTGTAAGTCACGCAAGCGCGCAAGCGTTACGACCGAGCGCGTTTACGTTTACAATTGTTTATGCCTATTGACACATTTTCATAGAATTGTAATGAATTAGGTTTTTTTTTTTGAGAAATTTCTCTCTCCAACATTGAACAGAGGCTCTGACGTCCGCGGTGGAATGGTCAATTTTTAAAAAAATAATTGGTGATTTATTGCGACTTTTAAACAGGCTGGTTCTGTTCTGCTTTAGAGCTAGTTTAAATGGGAGTGGGAGCTGACACTAAGAACTACGTTTCCTACTCTCTGCGAGAAGTGCACCCTTCAACAAGTACAAAGGGTTAAGGTTAAGGGAACGGGGTCAAAGGTTTATCGTCCTTAGGGACGGCTAAAGGTTCATCGTCCTCTCCGAGAAGGCTAGAGTGTCTTACCATTTCTAAATGGTTCTAACAAAGACTAAAAGTTCTCCTCAGTTATTTCAAGACCATGAGTGTTAATCCGGTCTGGGGCTTGAACCCTCAACCTTCCGCACGGGAGTCCAGCGCTCTACAACATGAGCTCACCAAGTGCGAATGAAAGACTGAGTCTAACGCTACGAAGCGCTTTATTAACCCAAGAATAGTCAAAACGTTTTACATCAAAAGCATCGATTTAAACGTCATAAAGGTAACTCTTTTCAAGAAAGCTTGATTTCAATCGGATTGTCTTTGTGTTTAGAATTATATGATAAAATCTACCTATAGGCTGTCGTAAATTTATTGCATATGACACACCCTTTCGGAATTTGTCTTCAAAAGCACCAAAGTTCGACACCCCGAAGCCCCCAATTTGAAAACAAGTCAATTATTTGGTTGTAACCATCGGGACATGAACTACATTAGTAAATCAACTTATTCATTCATTTGCTTGTTTGTTTGTTTGTTTAAAGGTCTTTCATAGAATGAAATAGAACGTAACACCCTGTTACAAGAAACTATTATTGGTAGGCGGTCATGTTGCTAAGCAAGGTTCAAAATGGCGGCGAACAATACTAAATTTTTTGCCACTTTTTATAAAGCAAATTTTATCAAGGTGAAAATTTTTTGCAAAGCTTAAAAGACGTGCAGTATTATAATTGTGCGAAAATGTTTTGACGAAGAAGGTGGCGCAATACCTTCTAAGGCGGCCTCAATGGGATTAAACGTGAGCCGTAAACTGGGAAAATTAAGCCGCTTGGCGTACAAGTACACAAATGTTAACCATTACTTGTAAGAAAAGAGAACCGTGTTAAGTGATCTATTTGCAGTAAAATGGCCGTTAGCAGAAAAAGCCACCACCCTATTGAGACCCTCCTTTTGGGAGCATGCTTCCCCTTCACAGTACATTTTTGCCACCCTTCCCCCGTCTCGTTTTCTTTCTTTTGCTGCTAAAGCACAGCGAATGTTTATTCTCCGCAATATCGTCCACAACTCCTTGGTTTTACCAGTCCATATGCAAAAAAGTCGCCACAATTCTTGACCGATATAAATTTCTGATCACCACAGCAGTCGTTTTCAGAAGTAAAGCAAACCCTCATGTTTACTACACCTTGCGTCACATTAGGGTGATGTCCATCCAACCATCCGGGTCTTTTAGCATTGCAGTGAGATAGAGGAACACAGGCTGATGGCATTTGAGTACCAGCTGGTTCGACAAAACGGAACCATTTTTTTACAGAAGGTAAAATTTCTCGGTCACATTGGCCGCCAGCACCCTCGAAGGTTTTCTTCCTTTTCGCCTGATTTAGCACATCATGATTATAGCAAGGGTCTATGGATTAAATAACAATTATTTCATGGACGTGCTTTATAGCAGGGTATATGCGTTAAGTAACAATTATTCCATAGGCGTGCGTTGGATATGAGATGGTAAATAGCCAACAAGACGTCAAATGCCGAATTGGCTTTAACCAATCTTATCTCCAACAGGCGCGGTCAGAATAATGTTTTCATTCAATTTCATTCAATCCTTAATGTTTGCCAATTTACCTTATTTATCAACCACTAAACGGAGAGGTGCCATAAACGGCCTCGCATCTGAGTGCAAAACTTTTCAAAATTTTAAATCCATAGAATACTTCTCTAAAACTTTCCAAGATTCTATAAACAAAAGGTTATTGCAACTATCTCCCCAACAGATTTGGCTATAGCGGTTCTGTTCTCTGAAATGTGTCACAAGTTGGGCGATAGAATCTCCAAATGAATTTAAGAGACTTTTGCAAAATTACTAGGTCAGTATTTAAATGCACAGCATTAATAGAAAACAATAAAGCAATCACATTTTAAGGATTTTTATTGTGTATTGTTTACTTTTGTCTCAAACCTGACTGAATTTGACGGTGGGTAAGATGAGAATACTACCATCACTACTACTGCTGCGTCTGATACAACTTATTTGAATTTTACCACTACAACTATTAATACTGCAACTACTAGCACACTACAATTACAACTACTACTACTACCACTATCACTACTACTAAAACTAGTACTTCTACGTCATTGAAAATGTCAAGAAGATGACATACTTACCATCAAATCCATAAACCTCCACTTTTAGACAATTCCAGACATGCTGCAAATTTGGAATAAAGCGAACATGCCTTGCAGACACTGTCTTTGGAAGCTTGTGTTGGTCAATTGTAACATTTTTGCCCGACCTGTCAAAATGCTTCGGAACAAAAGGAAAGATTAAATGAAAGTGATGAGTGATTATTCATTAATATTTTTATAAACGATCATTGTCTTTATTTGGTTAACGCTTTCATTTCTTGAAGGTATTAGCTAATTTTTATTGCTATACTGTAAAATTTGAGAGGAAAGAGAGGTTATATATGTATGAGTCTATTCAGACAGTGAAGTTGAATTGACTGCAACTCCAAGTACGTCATCATGGCAAATCGGTGTTCATCAGAATGGCTCTCATAGAAGGATTTGGTCATACCCTCTCAACTAAGTAACAGAAATGGAAACTCTTACGAGGATTCAGGTCATAGCGAGGTTCTTATATGCCATGAGTCCTACAGGCTGGTAGGATCATTTATTACTTTTTATAGTATCTTTTGTCATAAACTTTCTAGTGAAGTGACCAGTTATGCAGCCGCCAGCCAGAATAATCATACTCATGATAATTTTTTTCTTTTCTAGAGCTCTTTACAATCCACTCAGTCATTAAATCCCCATACCATAATGGACCCATCTTCTTGTTCGTAAGGCACCCACTGTGTTCCATAATTTGAGAATAACAGGCTGAATTTGGTAATCCAGCCGTCTGCACCTCCTCGCGTTGCAACAGCACAAACATCGATTGTTCGATTGAAATCAATCCCGCACACCAACCTGTCCCGTTTAGCCGACCATGAGAGGCCTGATGAGATTCATCTAAGTGGGAAGACGCTGTCATTTGCTGATTAGAGATCACGTTGGGGTTGGCAACACCAATAGGGTTGTCTAAGCAGTCGTTGACATGATCTATGCAAGCACAAATGTACTTTCATCTCTTTACATTTTAGCTGATTTGCACAGATAATTTGGCCCTGGGTTAGTTTAACCATTTCATTTAGCCATGTTCATTTGTGGGCAGTTCTTACCTTCAGTTTTGCCTGAAAACACTACTTACGAGATCTCCACCCTGGTACAAGACACCAACTCAGCTTAACCTCTAATTCTAGACTGATACTGGTCGGTTTTTAACAACCTAGGCTTGTGTTGTAACCAATTTTGCGCTTTAAGGTTGCACGGGACAGTTTTTCAGAAATTGAAAAGAGGTTAAGTAGTCACACGAAGTCCATCGTAGTCGTTCAGCATAAATACCATCACCATTCCTCTTTACCGTTATAAAATCAAATGACAGCAAGGCATTATGAGGGGCTTCAGAATGATCTAACAACTATCACTCTGAATTTTTTATCTCCCTTCAAACAGTGTCACTTTCCGTCAAGCCGTCAATTTAGGATAGGTCCTCCCATTTTCATACATGCATACATACATACATACATATATATGTTTTTATTTAAATATATGTATATATATATAATATACCCTTTTGTGTAACAGGGTAATTTGGTATTATCATTTACTTGATGACGTAAATTGGCCACTGTAAAGAGTATGGAGGAAAGTGATGAGAAGTTCTGACCTTCAGTGGAGGAATTGTGGGTTGTGTGTGTTTATATGCAGAAAATGAAACTATGCTATTGGTGGGAATATGGTGACGAGAAAACAAAAATAAACTATTTCAATGAAAAGCATTCGCTGATACCGTGGAGATTAAGAGTGTTGATGTGAGAGATAAATTTTTGTTCTATAGTTTTGCGGCTCTCCGAACTGCCAAGATGTAGGGAAAGACCGCAAATTGCCATGAGTTTCTTAGAATGATAAGGGAGATGAAAGTGTTTAACGACTGGCTTGGATGCGTTCTTGATATTTATGTTATTAACTCAGTCGATGGTACTATATTATCCTGGAGTATGTCTTACTTGTACATCTGCCTCCCTTTCGATCAAAGGGACAGACACAGCTGTAATGTCCAATCAGATCTTGACACGTCCCTTTTAGGCATGGGTTGCTTGAGCATTCGTCCACTATATCTGAATTAAGGGAACGGTAGGAGAAAATAAATTATCTCCTGCGACCATTATTTTACGCCATTAGTCACCCAGAAGAGGGGTGGGGTGGGAGAATTTTGGTTCCCTCACGACAAAACTTACCGATCTCTTCATAAAAGATTCCTTCACCCCCCCCCTCCCCCCCTACCTCCGGGCGATAAAAAATGGACAGTTCTCAAAGATGATTCCATGATTATATCATCAAGATTTCATGTGTAGGGATAATTTTAGATATAATTATTTTAAAAAATCTAAGGTTTGCGGGTTGCTCAACAAAAATCTCGATAACTGTCATTATGGATCAATCTGGAAAGGAAAGGACCATTTCATGTTTCCAAGGGGGACTGGGAAGTTGTGGTGGACATCATTGCAATTGCAGGTTGTTTATATCATTTAGATTATTATTTAAATTGAGGGGTGTTTGGAAAGTTAAATAAATTATTACAATCGGTACTTGTATCATTCTCATCATGTTTTGAAATTTTCTAGGAAGACGTGTTCGATACAATATGATAACTTTATTTATATTCGGTATTTCCATCAGTCAATTAACTACAATGAAAATGATAAAAATATTTCAAAAACGAAAACGTCTTTTCGTGATTTTCGCTATGTGGTAAACTTCATGCATCATACACTATGCAACACATGTGTTCTAGCTATACTGACCAGTTTCACAGTACATTCCAGAGCTCCCCTCGACGCAGTGACAGGTGTAATTATTTTTCCCATTTTTGCAAGTGGCTCCGTTTAAACATTTATGTCCGTGGCAGTAGTTTCTTGCTGCAGCAAATCAAAATCAATGCGGAAATGGCTTAGTGGAGCAGTTGAAAGACAAGTTTCCCTCTGCAGTCACATACATACATTTTCCTTTCTATGCCCATCAAATGACCCTTTTCCAATTTCTAAGAGTAAGCACAACACTCGACAGTTGTCTTCAAATGCACGTCAAAAATCATATGACGGACGTCACCGTATCGAATCTCGCTCAAAAGGCTGTATTTTATATGAGACATGACTGATAAGCTATAAAAGTAAAAACAAAAAGGCCTAAAACCAAAGCAGAAACTTTAAGTGAACCACGCTTCTCTACTGTTCCTATTCGAGATGCCGAGAAAGTCATAAGTTTGTAGCTGAGTAAGTAAAATAACTGACTTTACAGTCCATTTTGAAAATGTCTTAAGAACAGTATAGTTTACTTTTTCGCATTTCTATCCGCTTTAAGCAGGGAATATTTGCACTCTTCTTTCAATATTTTTTTTTTCGAAAAAAGAATGTAGGCTGACTACAGTAAGACATCGATGGACTCCTTCGCAGAAAGGTTTTTTTGCGGGCATGAGGTACGCATAAACTATGCCGCGTTTCTAATGAATGCTATTGTATCATACTCGTAGCTAAGGTATACTGTCGTCCAAAATCAGATTGCATTAATGCAATCAACGGAAAGCTTGTCAATAGACGGGACAAATTCAATCATACGTACAGCGCTTTCAAAAACATTGAAGTCTACCAGAGCTTGCAAAGACAAATTACAATGCATTAGGTTGCGCATTGGTATCCATGCAAAATTTATTACGTGGCTTACTCTGACAATCTTCTCCTTCCCATTCTGGAGGACAAGTGCATTTGTAGCTCCCAGGGCTGTTTTTGCATGTTCCTGAATGGCAAGGATTGTTGATGCATTCGTCTATGTCTAAATACAGGTAGTAAAGTGAAAGAGTTAATGGAAGACAGAGTTGACAGAAGAATTTATCTAAAGGGGTAGTGGGGTGGATGATTTTCAGGTGATCACATGGTTTTCAAGGGGAACCACAAATTGATAGCTCTGGCTTTGAATGATGGATACATGAATGAATGAAAACTCCTACCACTTTAAGATATACCTCCGATCTCAAACCTGAGACAGCGGATTTCTCAATCATCAAAATCAGATATCTTTCGAAACTGCTTCCAGAGTGAAAACATTCGTAAATGGAAAAATACAGATAAGACTGCTACTTTTTTTTCTTTTAGAAAGCATTCATTTTATATAACCGAGTAATAATTGGTCTTTGAACTGTGTAAGGTCGATGCAATGTCTTTCTTCTATTTCCGTTTTTGTCTTTTTTTGTTTTTGTTTTCTCTTCTGGCATTTTTGTTGTCGTTTTTACCTTTACTCTTCTGGTTTTTGTAAGTTAAGTGTTACGTTCCTTTGTTCTTTGTTTAATCTGGATTTACGCAAATGAATAAATAACCACTTAGAGTAAAATTATCTTGTCCGTCATGGTTCTAGGCAAAATATTGTGTTTCAAACTTGTAAATAAGGTTTAAAAGAGGAAAAACCGTCTCTTTAAGGCATTAATATCTTATTACCACGTTGCTGATTTCGAAAAACAGCCAGGAGCTGATTCTCTCTTGAGCTGTGCCAGCCTCTAATATTTCGTTCTGGCTGAACGAGGCTAGTTGAAAATTTTCACCAGCTATGTTAGTCAGCTTACCTTCTTCGCATTGTTTCGCCATATCACAATTGCTCTAAGGATTAAAACAACACGTTTAACTATTAGTAATAGATCATTACTGATATATATGGATACAAACCAAGGATACTTTACGTTAGGCCCGGTTCAAACGTCGAACTCTTCATGTACCGAACCCTTTACCTTTTCGAGTCGACTTGAATAATTAGGTTTGGCAGATGATTTAAGCGTCGAACTTAATGTGCTGTATCTAATTCTCACAAAGACTTGAGAACAAAGTCTGCGGTCGGCAGTGCTAGATTCAATATGGCGGATAACATGTCGGGAAGCGAGTACTCTGGAAACTGGGAGCTTGTTATTCTCGTTAATACCATCCGTCAAAATAGAAGATGGCGCTTAAACATGCGAATGAGCCTACACCACCTTGTTTCCCGTAAAAGACAAGTTTTAGATGTGTGCTTCCTTCTTTTATTATTGAATTCCAATCAAGGCAACAACATCACTACCAATATAATAAAAGCTAAGTTTTTCGTTTGTCTCACGATGTAATTACGTGTGATGTATATCGCGACGTTTAGACTGCATACTGCTAGTCTTCTTCAGGCGATGAGGTCGACTGGTCATGCATGATCTTAAAGTATAATACTCTGCTGTGCTTAGTTGTTTTTCAACAGCTCTGATTGGTGAATTTCGATCCTTGCTGTTTAACTCAGCGATTTCCTCCCTCGGCGGTCCGCTGTCGCACGGCTCTCCTGTTGTTATATTTTTTGATCGTGGGCATCCACGCTCCTGGAATTTCTATTCCACTATCCCTGTTGATGTTGTCAGGGTGAAGTCTTATATGAATTGCCTCTTTGACTTTGAAAGGTAGATGGAGGGTACTTCTACGCAAGAGTGAGAGCGATCGAGACCAAGTCCGTATTATAACCTGTCATGCATGGTCTGTCACAATATTTGTATCATGCAAGGTGGTGCAATTTCCAAGCAATTGGACCTGGGCAATTCTGAGAATAGAGATCGGGAAGAAATCAAGAAGTTATTGGAAATGTGTGATTGCCCAAGTGTAAGGGATGCACTTCAAAAGATTAAACTGATAATTTTTCTAATATACTGATCGGACCAGAACGAATTTCAATGCAAATTGAAACTATAAATAATCTAAATCTTTGTCTTTTCTCCACTTCTCTTTCATTTAAATTTTCAAAACCATTTCTTATATTTTCTTGAAATCATTATCAAAATTTCAATGTGTCAATATTTAGAAATATAATCAAGTATGAAACCAGTATGAAATGTTGTCTGATGGACCATGATGATGGTAATCTACCAATAGAAATCCATTTGTATATTACTATTGTACTTCAAAAGCTTACACCGATAATTTTTTTAACATACTGATCGAACCAGAACTAATTTCAATGTAAACTGAAACTATAACTAATCTTAATTTTTGTCTTTATCTCCCCCCTTCTCTTTCATTTTAACTTTCAAAACTATTTCTTATATTTTCTTTAAATCATTAAAATCTAACATTCATTAACTCAAATCAATATTTGATATCAATATCTGGTAGAGCAGTCCCATAAGACCCATCTGGCATTCTAAGACACACTTTTTAACCACTCCGTGGTTGATGTATTTCGACGTTTGCTGTTTGATTGATCATTAGTTTGATCGCCTGAAATCATCTCTTACTCCAGTTTCTCATGAAAGCAAAGCTCGCAATAGGCTACTGACCTTCCTTGCTTCCAGCCCAAAGCATTTTCGTCGTTTTCAAAGACACAACATACAGCGCAAAAGTACTCCTTATACGTTAGACATGTATACTTTGTTGTTTTAAAACAAGATGAGCACATACTTTCCTCCCTTTCCCGCCATATTGTTCGAACGCTTTTGCGCATGGCATGTATGCGAAACGTTCTGAATTGTGGGTAAAATATAATTTATTTAATATATATATATAATGTTTGCATTAGATTCAGTACATGAAAAGTTCGACGTATGAAACGATGTCGATCTTTTACCGTTTTATCCGACAAGCCTAGTAGGATAGAACGGTACTGTCGACCCGAATACAAATCTGCCGATCCTAATTGATTCGTACGTCGTACTTTTCATTTACTTAATAGCAACTTTAGGTTCGGTACATGAAAAGTTCGACGTTTGAACAGGGCCTTAGCTACACTTGCATCGTATGTTTTCCTTTTTTTCAATTTTTTTCTGCGTTAATTTCCATGAGAAACATGACGTAAGTTGTGAGACGGAACTTTGTATAGTTATAGTGTTCATTCTATCGAGATAAACACCCGAAGAGAAATTCCATATCTATGTGCGCCCATGTGTTATTCTATATATATATATATCTATTGAGTATAACAAATGCCTCTAAACTAACTGTTTGGATCGTTTCCAATCGAGACTTGTATTTCTATCATGTGCAAAGGAGGCGTCAATTAATTATCCATCAAAAGATTCAAATAATTTCCGAAGGAATATTCAACTATCCTCAGGAAAAACATCTACGCAGGGGAGTAATGTATGTTAGGTATTTAGTCTTTCAGCTTTATTTTGTTTTGGCTTGCCTCTCCAATTTCTAAACATCATCTCTTTGCACGTTTTGACATATGTTTCACGTCGTTTTTTAAAAATACGAATTTGATGTTAAATCCTACAATATTCTGAAGTCGACATTTGTTTTAGATTTGTGAGCGACTGGGTAAGACTTCTTACCTCAATACCCAAGTATAGAAAGTCATCCATAGGTTTTATATCGTTCGGATGTTTTAATTGGTCCGAGTCACTCAGCTGACACAGGACTTTGTCTTTCCTTACTTGACCTATGTTGATTGATCGACATTTCGGCTCCATGATACATCGATTTCTGCAGTGGTTAGTTATGTGTGGTCCAATAAATAACGTAATATTGGCAAAGACATGACCCACCAAAGCAAAGCCACGGCTTGGTTCTGAAAACTTGACACGTCTGCAGATTTCTGAAAATTTTAAAACAGGTCCTTTCAATAAGCTTTACAACCTCGACATAACCCAGCTTTAGCTAGGGAAGCGTAGATGAAAGCTCGAAGAAAACCTGTCCCAGGCTTCCTGTTGGAAACACCAAGAGGACACGAATATTTCCAAATTACTTTTTTAAGTAAACGTTTTCATCTATTATACGCCTGAAGTTTTTTATTTCCCTTAAAAGATAAAGGTTTCGAAAAAACCAAAATATTGAGAGTGAAAAGCCAAAAAAAAAATGAAATATAAACTCCTTACAGAGTCTCCTTCTTTAACCTTTTGTGCACGCCTGTATTGGAATAGAATACAACTCAAAGGCTAGACTTTGTTTAACAAAAATGTTTAAAAAATTTTTTTTTAACCATCGTGTGAGGTTTGGTTATCACGATCCTGCCAGCTAGGCTTTCCACGTGAAAGATTTTTCTGTTAATGATGATGAAATCAAGCCTCTCAGGGAAAAAAAACAAAAAAATAAACGAAAGACAGCGAGAAACTGTGTGATTTGTATTTTGAGAGTAACACAGGAATATAGCTTGTGAAGTTTTATGACTGAGACATCGGAAAAACTGAGGTCGACTACTATTACCTTACAGTAATTTTTGAAACCTCAAATGTAAAAACAATCAAACAGTGTATTTTATTATAATTATTATTTACCTTTCAGAAATGCTGAACTGTACCTACCTTGGTTTGCAGTCGCACGGTTGTGAGAGCAACCTCCTAATAGGGCAAACAGGTACAGAAAAAGCTTCATTTTAGACATTTAGCCTGTAGAGAAGCTCCATTTGCTCATACCAAAGAAACCGCGTTTTTAATGGCTGTATCATCTCTGACAAAGGTTAATCACCCAACCGCGCATGAATACATGTAAGACTCTGTGTCGACATGGTGGCACCAATGCTTTATGACCAAGGAAGTATTCCTTAATTTTTAATGATGTAAATGTTTTTGTTAAGCAGAGAAAAAAAGATGAATAAAGATGTGTTACGTTTTTTTTCCGGAATGGCATAACACATTTAAGCTTTCTCACGCCTTTTGTGTTCAGAATAGTAAACAGAGGAGTTGTTACTTGGATCAATTTTGATCTTGTTTTAGTGAGACAGTCTAAGCAAATGCTTTTTTTTCACGTGGGAAAAATATAATCCTAATCATCTTTTCATTTCGAATTTTTACCATGACAGGACGGAAAAACGCGTGGACTGTAAGTACCTCCCGTTGTCCCATACAAAGCCTTAGAAAACTTTTCTAAGGATTTGTATGGAACAACAGGAGGTACTTACAGTGCATGCATTATCCGTCCTGTCATGCCTGCAGGGCTGTTGAATCTTATAAAGGTATGTCGTGATACACCCTCCTAACAATGTGCGAGCGTTTACATTTATCGTTATCTAATTTCAGGCACACGTTAAAATAGCTTGTAGTGCCAAATGATTTATGCCCATCGATTATTTAACAATTACAAGTCTCAGTTGAAGTCGAGGAGATTATTCAAAAATCTTCATCATTTGTTGTTACGAGTCTGTTGAATAAGTGACTCGTTATTTTATCTTTTTCCCTTTTTTAGTTCCGAATAAGAGAAAATAAAATTAGCTGATAAATGTTTTATGGAATTATGTAACTTCCTTTGGGTACTGTTTTCCTGATTACTCCGGATAACGTGCTGGTTGAAATAGTTCAATATTTTATTGTTTTATTGGTTTTTTTTTTTTATTTTTTATTCTGTTTTGTTTTGTTGTGTTTTTTTTTTTTTGGTTTAATTCTGTTCGTTGTATAGAGACTTTACGAGTCTGTAAATAAGTCAATCTTTTTCTACGCATTTTTTTCTTTTCTCCCATTTTTAGTTCAGGATTCAAGGAAATATAACAAAATGAAATCATTTTTACATAATCATATAATGCCAAACAGACCTTTTTTGAGCAGTGCAGTATGCAGGTAGAATTTTGATTTTAATATGTTTGCGGGTGTTTTGCTTTGTTTTGTTTTGTTTTGTTCTTTTTATGAGTATTTTGATAAAGTTTTTCTTATGGATATCAGTTCTGTGTACACTCATCCCCCCCCAGCCCACCCTACCCTTAATGGTAATTTAATACATTCCATAATAACGAAGAGGACGAACCCGTGGTTTCAAAAGGCCGTAGCTATCAAATAAGCCGCAATTCTTAAACGAAATAAACTGGTGCTCATAGCAGCAGTCTTTTTATTTTTCGAAGCACACCTCATGTTAACAACTTCTTGTGCCTCATATTTCTAAAAAACGGTTTCTGAAATCAGAATTTTGTTCTCCCCCAAAAAAAGTTTTTACTTCGTTACCTAGAGTTTGCTCATAAACGAAATTTGCTTTGTAAGTTGATTTGCTTTCATCCATTGGGAATTGGTAGTAAATATATGTTATTTGCCGGCTGGGAGGTCCGTATGGTGAAAAACTGTGACCGAGGTCTTGAAAATACTGCCCGAGGCCGTAGGCCGAGGGCAGTATTTTCAAGACCGAGGTCACAGTTTTTCACCATACGGACCGACCCTTAGCCGGTAAATAACATATTTATTGTTTTTAAACTTGACGAAATTCTTTCCGAAAGAACCCGAATGACTTATGGCCGTAAATACGGCAAGATCTTCCATAAACTGAACAATTTTTGAGTGTGTAAATGGAAGTTAAAATAGAGGTGATGCAAATTTAAGAGAGATGCCTCAGCGAAACATTTTCATTTCCGTAAAGATAAAGGTGATTTAAAAGGCTTCCAAACAAACTTTGAAACATTATTTTTATAAGTATCTGTCACAATCTGACACCTGTCAATTAGAGAGCGCGCAAGAAAAAAAAATCGTAGGAACATTTGAAAACCAACAGAACTGGTTTGGCAAGGACTGTCACGACAATGTTTTCTTAAAAATCAGTTAATGATCTAACGGAAAGTATTATTTACTCTCATCGACCATTCATTCATGTACGAAGATTTACCTCTGTTCATTAAGTAAACGGCGAGGAAAGTAATTGTGAGTAAATTCAATTTTTTATTTTGAAGTTGTGGGAGTTTGCTCGTTTTTTTGCTGTAATGGCGTGTTTAACTCTGATCTTTCCTTCACAAAAACTAAATTCGAACGGCACACTCCAACGAGACACAAGGGAATTTAATGCAGCCTTTTCTCGATTCCTTCAATTTCTGTTGTCCAAGTTAAGGTACAAATGTCCAAATTGAACGGAATTGGAAAGACTCACCAGGAGCGTATATTTGTTGTAGAACTTAAATTAAAACTTCGCTCGCTTTTTTTTTACTATGAACAAATTGCTCGAGAAAATTCAGATATTAAATGAATGAAAGTTCCATCGTTCAGTTTAACTGTAACCAAATACCTCACGTTTCAACTTTCTGGGTACTTTTTGTGAACGATTAAAATTAATTGCAGACGGTTTTTAGGCCGCTTGTCAACCAACGTAATGACACTATTGTTTATACAAATTCATTCTGAAACCAATATTTTTCTGTCAACCAAAGTGATTTGATAGAGAGAAAAGGGAGGATTCATAAGTTATTTATCGGCTTGAGGTAGTGACCGACGTGTTTGCTTAAAAATACTGCCCAGCCGGAAAACGAGGTATATTTATGAAAAATGACAACGAAAGTTGGGATGTACTCGGCGACTCACGAAAGCGTTACCGTGGCCCGTGGGCAGAGATAGGAAAATACTGACCGGGTAAAGAACCAATCAGATTGCAAGATTCGTTACCGTGCCCTCTAAAAAAACAATAAATACGGATACTTGAGCCCTTGCTCTTGTTCTTTTCTTTATCTGCATGATTGAAAAATCTTTATTAGAATTCACAAAACTACAAAATTGTTATTTATGATTCTCAGAGGTAAGAAACATATCATTTCAGGTTTTTCACCAACTGCAACAGCAGGTGGCATTGATAATGTGCAAAGTTGACCTGCAACCCTTGACAGCATTATCTCAATGATGAGTAGTAATCATTGACAAAGATGATAAATGAGATATATCGCGTGATAAAATCAAAATGTGGCGCGATAAATGGAAATTATAAATGAAAAAATATCGCGCGATTGGCTGTCACGCACGTTGTTTCCGAAAAAGACGAGAATGGCTGCAACAGTTGCAAAGTACTTTCTTAACGGGGTTGGCGATACAGAAGTGACATCTAGAAATTTACAAACCTGCAATGTAATCAGAAAGATTAGATAATCCACACTTGTTCTCAGACACTAACAGCCATCTCTGAAAGTGTCTCGTACGATTTCGCAAAATCAAGGTTTACTGTACTGATTCACAGAGCTGTGTGTCGTAGAAGTATTGCAAAGGAATACTCAATGATATTTTCACGAAAATAAAACTAACTATTGTCTTAAAAATAGACTTCCTTAACTGTTGCAGCCTTTGTCGTCCATTGAAACAACGTGCGTGATAGCCGATCACGGGCGACCTAGCAAGTTTCCCATTTATCGCGCGATAAAGTTGAATTTTATCGGAATCCAATTACCCTTCCTACTGAAAATTTAACCTTTATTGACGCCTAAAAAACCAATTTGCACTGTTCCAAGTTTTAAAATCTTTTTTCATATTGTAGGGTCTTTCGATGGATTCAAGGATTAACAGATTCAATTGGAATGAATTCCTCCGCGCGAATGGCTCATGGTTTTATTGTTCTAAGTTTAAATGACAAATAATTCCACTTTCTCATCCAAAGTTATTCTCAGCTAGGAAAAGGACGGTGCAACCTTTTTCTTCATAAAAGCAATAAAAATTTCCCCATACGTTGATATCACGCAACATAACGATTTAAGTTTCTTAAAATCTCAAAGGGGTCGAACTGCAAATGAAGTGAAGTACAAAGCTTGAGGTAACCGTTAAGAATATCTGTAGAGCGGTATTATCAGACTAAAATCTGACTTCGACCAGCCATCATTACGTAAAAAAAATGTAAGATTACACCAAACGAATAGAACAGGGAGTTGGAAAATTAAGAAAAAACAACCAATAATGACGACCTATTTTCAATTTAGAAGTGTGTGCATGTGTGCGTGTGTGGGGGTGTGCGTGTGTGTGTACGTGTGCGCGTGTGTGTGTGTGCGTGTGTGCGTGTGTGTGCGTGTGTGTGTGTGAATGTGTGTGACCAAAGGAGCCAGAAGCATCGAATTTTTCGCTAATTAACAAACAAAAAAATCAAATTTTTTTTGTTTTTGTTTTCACTTACCTTGCTCATGATTCAGAAATATCTCAGCTCCTCAGTTTATCTGATTGGAAGACCATCACCCGTGGTCTCAATTCTCCCGCGCAGCCTCAATGAAATATCTTCAGTCGAATATTACATACATTTTCGCAGCAAACGATAGGAAAAGTATCAATGGAGATTACTTTCACTGAGTCGTTTCTAAGACAATCATTAAAAAAACCGTTGCGTTTCAGCAGCGCCAGAGCAAATCACATTCCATAACAAGGGGATTAGACCAAAAACCACATCCTGCATAACTTATGACACTATCATCTTGGTTATGGAACGTCATTATCTTGCAGAATTAAATAAATGAAATTAAGTCAGGTTTGTGGCGTACGACAAAAATCATCCTTTTTGAGTTTTTGTTTCTGACTACAAATAAGGTTCATGAGAAATGCTATGCCAAAGGTTTGCAAAGGTTTTTACCAACATATTTGTCATGTAGTACTAACACCTATTGTCTATAACTTGGGGTTAGAAATAATCACTATTCTTGTAAGCAGTAAGATTGGTTCGATTAATGACTGAGCACTAGAATCCTCAAAAGCTAAGAATTGGACTCTGTCCAAAAAGTCCCGCCAGAGCGATAATGAAGAAAATCTAATATCCAAATATGGTACTCCAGTGATGCTGAATTTTCTCCAGACTTAACAAAAATGGCTACGGTTTTGTAAACAGATTAGGCAAGGAGTAAGTACTTTATTGACGCAATGAATAGAAAAGAGCTAAAATCGTAATTCATGTAATTTCTTAACATTACGGTCGAAAATTATGTATAAATTCGAGATATTCTGCATAAAATAAAGAAGATAAGTTAAAAATGCCATCCCTTTCACATTGCGGTTTCACACGCCAGTTCATGAAGTCCTCATGCGATAAACTTGGACCTAACAATGTGCTTTAGAGCCAGGTCAACGTTTCTAAGGAGCGCCTGAGCTATGAGTCGGTCTTTTAAGGAAGTTGCTGCCCACTTAACAGTTTAAACACAGGGTGATCGCGAAAAAGTCTATTCAAGAGACGTAAGACTGAAAACTGACATTCAGGCTTTCATCAAAATATTGCTGCAGAAATGTCACAAGCGTTTTGGCCAAGCTGCAAACACGATTAGGTGTACGAGTCTTGTTGACATCTAGTAATAATAGTAATGATAATGATAATGGTAATAATAATTTATTTAAATAGCGTTATTTCTATCGCTATCCAATAGCGCTTTATAATGACTGAAATGCATGGTAACTCATAGTAATATCTACCATGAGAACCAACTTTCAAACACAAAGTTTTCTTGAATACCAATAAGGAATGTGCAATAACAGAGATTGCAGGAGGTAATTAAATCCAAACCGAGATTAACTGAACGTGGCAACAGCGCTTTTCATTTTTCGTAAAACTCACTTTTATATTAACAACACCTTATGTCTCATGTGAGTGATGTTAATTGGCCAGCCGGTTGAGATGGCGCTGCAGCGAAAGCGGAAGCAAGAAGCAAGAAAGGGTACCAGGTTCTTGCATAATTTAGAAGGGGTACCAGGGTTTTCCATCAAGTAAATAATCACGGCCATAGGATGGCGGTAAGGTATAGTTGTCTTTCTCTAACCTTAGGTGACAATAAATACAGTTGGTGCAAATCTGATTGTCTTCCCAATAGTAAGAATAAAACTAATGCGTTACAACTCTATATTGTACCCAAGCGTATTTTCTGTAGAAATCGAATTAAATAAGGGAAGAGCTACTAGTATATAATCATCGCCACCGCCTACAACTTGGCCACTGCCACTGCCTTCTTCACCACCTTCGTCACCGCCATCGCCACCATTACCACCACCACCACCTCCGCCTTCGCCTCCACCACCACCGCCGCCACGGGCGAGATCAACTTGACAGATATTTTCTGTAGCCATTTCTAAACAGAGATAAATGTTTTCATGTGTTAAAGGTTCAGGCTGCAACAAGAGATCTGTTATCGTTTCTTAAAATTAACAACAGTCTAAGATGAAAAACTGTATTTCTCAGGCATTGATATCTGATTAAAATGTTGCTGATTTGCAAAACCAGCGAGCAACTGATTTTCTCCTGAGCTGTGCCAGCCTCTAACATTCCGAAATACACTGGGTGAAGGAGGCTAGTTTAAAAATGTCGTCAAGCTGTATTGGTGAGCTTACCTGCTTCGCACTTTATCGCCATATCATAATTTTTCTAAGGATTAAAACAACATATTTACCTATTGGTCATATATCATAATTGATATATTAGGTCTAACTAGGTCTCTGTTGTCCGCCGACGACATGACAGCTACTCTAGCAAATATTTCATCAGTCGAAAAAGTAATACAAATCCTTAATGACTTCGAAAAATGTTCTGGCTTAAAAATGAACCTTTCTAAAACCAAAGCTATGTGGGTTGGAAAAAACAAAAATTCTTTAGAAACACCTCTGGGCCTTGAGTGGTGTACAGGTGTTAAGACCCCAGGTATTCACTTCTCCTGTGATCAAGAACAAGTTATAAAACAAAATTTCCAGGATAGATTAAATGAAGTTCAAAAAATGATTAATTTATGGAAACTCAGAGGTCTCTCCCTATTTGGCAAAGTAACAATAATTAAATCTTTCCTAATCCCAAAATTATTATATGTTTCCTCAATAATAGAAACCCCACCCGAAATTATTAAACAGATGGAGAAAATGATCTACAAATTTTTGTGGAAAGGCCCTGATAAAGTTACAAGGCTTTCTGTGATAAATACTTTAGAGAATGGTGGACTGAATCTCACAGACCTTGAGCTACATATTAAAGCATTAAGATTGTCCTGGATTCCGCGTCTCATAGATGAGAAGGAAGGGCCCTGGATTTCTTATCTCAAATACAACTTAAAAAAATACGGAGGATGTTTTCTTTTTAGATGTAACTATGATGTAAATGATCTTGACTTAAGTCTTAGTAAGTTTTACTTACAGCTTCTAAGATGGTGGGCGGATTTTAGATGCTCCTTTTCTGATGTGAATTATTCTCAAAATGTAATTTGGAATAATAAGGATATACGAATTAATAATAAACCTGTTTTTTATAAAACATACTTTGACAAGGGCATAACTTATTTGAATGATTTACAGTTCGATGTTGACAATGTGCGTTCTTATGAATTCTTTAAGCAAAAAGGGCTTAACACTAATTTCCTGACTTGGACAGCCTTGAGATCTTCTATTATTAATACGAAATCAAAAAGCTCCTGCCCCATCCCCACAGCGGGTAATCTCGATCCTATGAATTTTGATTATAAGTCTAAATCTTTTAATGCATATACTGCAAAGTGTAAACAGTTTTATTCTACGATGATAACAAGTAAAGCGAGAATCCCGAATGGCTTTAAAAAGTTGACAGCGGATTTTGAGCTTTCAAATGCGCAGGAAGTTTTCTCTATTCCTTATCTTGTTGCGAGCGAAACGTATGTTTGGTCGTTTCAATACAGAGTATTGAATTTCATTTTGTTTACAAACGATAAATTGTTCAAAATAGGGTTAAGTGATTCGGACAAGTGTTCTTTTTGTGGAACCTATACGGAAGATCTGTACCACCTCTTCTTTAACTGCTCCTTTGTGCAAGCTTTTTGGAACGTATTTACAGTCTGGTGGTTTGATCTTAGTGGCGAATATTTAATTTTGTCTTTAAAAGATATTATGGTTGGCTTACTTCAGAGGAACGATCTGTTAAATTATTTGATCATTTTAGGGAAATTGACTATTTGGGAATGTAGAAAAAATAACACCTCTCCAATATTTAGATTGCTTTTGCACAAGGTTGAAGTTAAAAAACAAGTTGAAAAAATAATTGCTATAAGAAACAGAAAGCTTCGCGATTTTCAAACTAGATGGGAATTTCTCATATAATTTTGTGTTTGCCCTTTTTTTAATTAAGGAAAAGAATGGAAGACCAATGCATAAACTTAGATCTCATATTCTTCCTTGTTTATTAGTTTATTGTAGTTTATTTTTGTTAGAGAATTAACTGGGCGTCGCCATAGCCGGTGTGTGTCACTGTGCAATGTTAAAAGAAAATAGTACTTTTTGTATGTAATGGCATAATTAGTAGACTGTGTTGTTAATAGAGCTGGATACTGTAAGTAGTGTAATTATTAGTGACTGTAAGTAGTGTAAGTATTAGTGACTGTAAGTAGAGTAATGTAAATAAGCATTGTAATTAGTGTAAGTGGTGTTTCATATTGTATTGTAAGCATTGTTTGTAATTTAAAAGTAAAAATTAAAATTTTAAAAAAAAAAAATTGATATATTAGGATGCAAGTCACGGGTATTTCCTATCATTGTAGCTAAACTTGCAGTATGTCTGTTTTTTTTTCCTTTTGCATTTTTTGGTTTTTCCTATCTTAGTTTCTATAAGAAACATTATGTAAGTTGTAAGATGGAACTTTGCATACTCACAGTTTTCATTCTACCTTCATGAGTCTTAAGATTTGTCAAAACTTATCATTTTATAGTTTTTTTTATTTTTCGCATTTGTTATCCAGCCAGGGTCATGACCATATCAGCTTTTTAATCGAGTATAATGAATCCGTCCATTAGTACCGCTTTGTTTACAATCGAAACTTGCAATTCTATCGCATGCACATGAGACGCCTATTAATTCTCCGTCCAAAGACTCAAACAATTATTGAAAGAATATGCACATAACATTAAAGCTCATGAAAACACATCTATGCGGGGGAGGGGTATATGCGGGGTATTAGATCTTTCAGCCTTTTTATTTCTTGCAATTTTTTTTTGAACTGTCTAATATAAGTTCTTGTCAATCTTAAAAATATGAATCTGATGTTAAATTGTAAAGTATCCTAAAATTGACATTTGTTTTTCCCTTGGGAGCGAGGGGTAAGACTTCTTACCTCAATACCCAAGTATAGAAAGTCATCCATAGGTTTTATATCGTTCGGATATTTTAATTGGTCCGGGTCACTCAGCTGACACAGGACTTTGTCATTCCTTGCTTGGCCTATGTTGATCGATCGACACCTTTGTTCCATGATACATCGATTTTTGCAGTGATTATTCATGTGTGGTCCAATGATTAAGGTAATATTCGCAAAGACATGACCCACCAAAGCAAAGCCATCGCTTGGTTCTTGAAACTTGACACGTCTACAGATTAAAGAAAATTTTAAAATGTCTTTTCGATTAGCTTTACGACCTCGACATAAACCAGCTTTAGCTACTGAAGCGTTAATGCAAGCTCATTAAAACTTGTCCTAGTCAATAGTTCCCTTCTTGTTGAAACATCAAGAGGACACGAAGATTTCCAGATTATTTGATTAAGAAAATATTTTTATTAATTAAACGCCTGAAGTTTCCATTTCCCTTAAAGATAAAAGTTTTGAGAGATTTCAAATATTGAGAGTGAAAAGAGTTGAAAAAAAATTAAAACATATACTCCTTACAGTCTCCTTCTTTTCCCTTTTGTGTGAGCTTTGGTTATTACGATGTTGCCAGCTAGGATTTTCAAATTAGAGATTTTCTTGCTGAAATAGATGAAAATAGCTTATAAAGTTTTATGACTGAGACTTGGGAAAAACTGAGGTCGACCATTATTAACTTACAGTAATTTTTGAAACCTCAAATGTAAAAACAATCGAACAATCTTTTTTTATTGTAATTGTTATCTACCTTTAGGAAATGCCGAACTTTACCTACCTTGGTTTGCAGTCGCACGGCTGTGAAAGCAACTTCCTATTAGGGAAAACAGATACAAAAAAGTTTCATTCTAGACATCTCGCCTGTACAGAAATTTCATTCGCTCATTCCAAGGAAAACTGCATTTTTTGGTGGTTGTATTATTTTCAAAAACGTTCATCTCCCAACCGTGTTGACATGGAGGCACCAACGCTTAATGACTAAGAAAGCACTCCTTAATTTTTAATACGAAAATGTTTTTGTTAAGCAAAGAAAAAAGATGCATAAAGATGTCTGAGATTTCTTTTCCTACATTGAACGACATATATATGCTTTCTCACGCCTTTCGTGTTGAGAATAGTATACAAAGGAGTTATTATTGTGATCAATTTTTGACCTTGTTCCAGGGAGACATGCTATAATCTCATAGTCAGTAGCCCATACTGTTAGTTAGTCTAAACAAATACTTCTTTTCACGTAGGAAGAAAAGAAAATCCTTGACTTACCAGGAATAGGAGAGAAAACATATTTTAATTTCGAGTTTCCACCCCTCCCTCCCTGCAGGGCTGTTAAATCTTATAAAGGTATGTCGTGAGACACCTTCATAACAACATGTTAGCCTCCCCACTTATCGGTGTCTCCTCTCAATAACACATGGAAATAGTTTGTAGTGCCAAATCATTTATGTCCATCTATTAGTTATCAGTAATATTATTCGCTTCAGTATCAATGAATTTTGTTGAATAATCCCGGAGTTGAAGTCGAGGGAATTATTCAACAATCTTCATCTTCATCATTTGTCGTTACAAGTCTGTAAATAATTTACTTGGTATTTTATCGTTTACCTTTTTTAGTTCAGGATTTAAGGAAATAGAACAAGGTGATGTTATGTAATTCTATAATTTCAAAAAGACCTTGTTTTCCAGCCATGTCACGGTGTGCAGGTAGCATTTGGATTTTTAGTAATTTGTGGATGTTTTGCTTTGTTTGGTTTTGTTTTGTTGTTGTTGTTTTTTTTTAATGAGTATTTTTGTGTAGTATTTCTCATGGTATATATAGTTCTTATTTATTCCCTCTCGTCCCCCATGGTAACTCAATACATTCCAGTCTTCGTAGCTTTTAAAGCACACTATCGTGTTACCAACACAATGTGACTCATTTAGATGATGTCCATTTAGTCAGCGGGGTGATATGATGTTACAACGGCGTTTACTGATACAGGCTTTTCGCATCTGAGTACCCACCGGGGGGTACTTGACATGAAAAAAGGGAATAAAAGAAATATATTCGCGACTATGATCTTGGGCAAAAAAAGACTCGTAAATCGGCGCGTTAAATTTTAATAAATTCAATAAATATATAGTACTTCCACAAAACGGTCCCTGATCAAAACTCTGCTCTCCCATTAAAAAGTTTTAGTTTCGCTGCTCAAAGTTTGCTCGTAAATAAAATTTGCTGATTGAGAAGCTTAAGTCTCGGCACTGTTCAAGAAGGATGATGAAACTGACAAACAGAGCTATGGACCAATTTCCCTACTATGCGTCTCAGGAAAATTGATTGAACAGATTGTTGCCACCACAATAACAACTCATATTTCGGAACATAATCTTGGCCATTCTCACCAGTGGGCCTAAAAAAAGTCACCCAACCGAATTGTTGTTGGTAAAAATGATCGGGAACTGGAGAAGTCCACTGGATAAAAATCGTCGGTTGGCATCGTCTTTGATGACGTCCCCAAGGCCGTAGATTCTATCTCTCATCATGTCCTGCTGAATAAGTTGCAAGCATTCGGTTTTGCTGGCGATCTATGGTGCTGGATTGAAGATTATTTAGATGACCGCTCTCGAGCTTCAGTCGGTTTTAGTCGGTTTTCAGTCCGAAACTTTACCTGTGAAGTTTGGCGTGCCATAGGGATCTGTTTTGGGACATACCCTGTTTTCGTTGTTTTGCAACGATCTGCCTGATATAGTTGAGGATTGTGATGCTGATATAGTTGAGGATTGTGATGGAGAAATTCATATCTATGCTGACAACATTAAGCATTAAGATTTACGTGATTGCGTCTTCCCCCGATATGGTTGTTTTTGCCTTGAACGTCATCCTTCAGAAGTTGTATGACTGGTGCTGCCTTAACCGCCTCATACCCCCCCCCCCCCGGTAGAACCGAGTACATGATGAGTGTACATCCTGTCAAGTCAACCAGGTGTTTAGGCAACGAAATTAACAGTGATCTTAATTGGAACGTTCACGTAAAAGAGTTTATTAGTCCTTTTCATAAAAATTGAATCTTCCTAGATATTTGTATTTCTTATCAAGTAATTTTACTATCTGTTACCTATGGGTTGGTTGTATTCCTGAGGCAAATCGCTCTTTGATGAGCTGAAGAGGATACACGTACGTGCCTCAAAGATCATCTATGGCCTGGATTGGTACAAACCCAGCGATTAGGTCTTAGTCCTAAGCAAGTGGCCCACGGTTAAAGGTTTATGCGAATATAGATTATTTATGTTAGCACACGACTGTTTTTATAGCTTCTTCCCCGTTCCTATTATGAAGCTATTTCCGAAATATGAATTACCTTTTGTGACCAAAACCAAATACTGAAATTCTTCGCAAGTCCACTTGTTACAAAGTCGTATCTCTTTGGAATTCTCGTGACAACCGTGCGCGTGCAATCTCAAGCAAAAGCTTATTTAAAAATTTTCTTAAACGCAGAACTTCATGCGAATAAATTAGTTTACAAACACATCGTAATTTTTTTTTAAAATAGGTTAGATCTTTTTTTAAATTTCAATTAGTTTTAAAGCTTTTTATTCACTTGTAAACTTTGTTTTAACTTCAAAATACACGACCACATTAGCTCCACTGTAATTTTTATCGTGTTTAAATAAATGTTGTTGTTGTTGTTGTTAAGACGTTGATTGACATTGCTTAATCCGTTGGGAATTGGAACCAAAGTAGTTCTCTCGACTTCCCGTCGAAAAAAAGTTTTTTTTGCCCACGAAAAGGGGTTAGGACACGTGGTTCACAACAAAAGAAAGTTAATACCTTCATGGTAAATTAAGTTCAGTTCAATAACAATCTGCTGGCAGCTTTTACGACAAATGGCGTTAAACACTCTGTCCCTCTTCACTGTCTTACATTTTCCCACGTGACTCGGTGTCAACAAGTACTTTCACCGCATTTCCAATGTTTCCCAAAGAATAATGATTGTAGATAAATGAAAATCATATATATGCGCTGCGGTGAAGAAACGAATATAAGAGATCCTCGCAGCTATGAACACTACTGAGCTAGTAGTTGAAATAGGACCAAAGAGTTCCGATGTTTAATTAGACCATACCAATTTCCATTTCGAGGCTAGAATGATCAGAACGAAACTAAATTAACTCGTACTTGAGGATTTCGCTGAATAGCTGGTTATAGTTCAAATGACTCCATACGTCATCCCGGCAGTCCAGGAAAGAAGTCAGGGCTGAAATACCCGCAGCGATTACAATCTTTCCTTTCCGCGAATCAATTAAACACTATAAAAGATGATAACCTTCGATTCTAATTCGTTATATCAACTAATTTTGGTTTCACTTAAAATCACCCGCGAAACAAATCATATGACAAAGAAAAATTAGCATAACACGTCACTCATCAAGCTGGGTTTGATGGTCGCAGGGAAATGTCGAGTTTGTCGTTCATAAGCGTTGTGGTCCATTGAGCGTAAAATCATTAACGATGGAAGAAAATTTGCAGAAAGGAAGGCTACTTCATCGCGTTCCGTGCGCGAAATCTCGGGAGAAACTGCAAGAATTCTTTCAGAGTGTTGCGTATTGTTCTGTAAATAACACTGAGACGTATTTTAACTTGTTTGTGTGTTATTTTAAGCCATGCAATACGTCTGTAATAACCAGAGTGCCAAATTTTATTCTTTAGTTTTGATCTTTTCCACACTGTGTATTGCTCATGACGTGACATTTCAACGAAAATTACCAAGAAGGCGCTTCCGACCCTTTGTTTACTTTGTAAGTCACGCAAGCGCGCAAGCGTTACGACCGATCACGTTCACGCAACGTTTTAGAACAACTCGGCATTTATTCTCCATTCGATTGTTATGAAAACCTAAAATCTTCAATGCAGAAGATAAAAAACGAAGTTTGAACGGTCAAAAGGAGATCTCGGCCAATTTTCAGAATTTGTAAATAGTCTTTGAAACGAGTGCAATTGAGCAAACGCATGGATTTGCGTTGTTTTTAAGATGTTGGTGGATGAAATTTAGAGATATAACTGCGAGTTTGAGGCGAACGGTGACCTCATTGGCGTATAAACTGTGCATTGATATGCTTTTTTAGCCCGTTTAACACGTGTATTTTGAGAATTATTTGGTACAAATTGGTGAGTTTGGATATGCAGGTAAAGGTCGACGAGAAGGTCCGTTATCATCGCGCTTGTATGAAAAATGTTCAGGTGAAGTCTCCATATTTTTTCAGTGAGCTAGCTGAATACATTTTGTAACTTGTAGCAAGGAATTCCGTGAGCTATAGGAAATAGGAAATAGAGCAGTGAAGTTAAAACCGAAGAATTGTTTATGCTTATTAACACATTTTCATATAATTGTAATGAATTAAGTTTCTTTGTTTGAGAAATTTCTCTCTCCAACATTGAACAGAGGCTCTAACGTCCGCCGTGGAATGATCAATTTAAAAAAGTAATTCGTTATTTATTGCGACATTTAAACAGGCTGGCTCTGTTCTGCTTTAGAGCTAGTTTAAACAGGAATGGGAGCTGACATTAAGAGCTACGTCTCCTTCTCTCTGAGAGAAGTGCACCCTTTAACAAGTTCAAAGGATTACGGTCAAGGGAACGGGGCCAAAGGTTTATCGTCCTTGAGTGAGGCTTGAGTGTCTTACCATTTATCAATGGTTCTAACAAAGACTACAAGTTCTCCTCAGTTATCTCAATACCATGAGTGTTAGTCCGGTCCGGGGCTTAAACCCTCAATCTCCCGCACGGGAGTCCAGCGCTCTACAACATGAGCTAACCAAGTGCAATTGAAAGAATGAATCTACGAAGTGCTTTATTAACCCAAGAAGAGTCAAAACGTTTTACATCAAAAGTATCGATCTAAACGTCATAAGGGTAACTCTTTTCAAGAAAGCTTGATTTATATCGAATTGTTTTTGTGTTTAGAATTATGTGATAAAATCTACCTATAAGCTGTCGTAAATGTATTGCATATAACATACCCTTTTGAAATTTGTCTTCAAAAGCACCAAAGTTCGACATCCCGAAGCCACAAATTTGACAACAGTTAAATTATTATTTGGTTGTAAATATCAGGACATGAATTACATTAGTAAATCAACTGGTTCATTCATTTGTTTGCTTGTTTGCTTGTTTAAAGGTCTTTCATAGAAGGAAATAAAACGGAGACCCTGTTACAAGAAAGTATTATTGATAGGCGGTCATGTTGCTAAGCAAGGTTCAAAATGGCGGCGAACAATACTAAATTTTTGCCACTTCAAAGTTTTAGAAAGTAAATTCTATCAAGTTAACAAGTTTTTGCGAAGCTTAAAACACGTGCAGTGTCGTAATTGTGCGAAAGACTTTTTGATGAGGAAGGTGAAGTAATACGTTTTAAGACGGTCTCAATGGGATTAAACGTAGGCCGTAAACTGGAGAAATTAAGCCGCTTGGCATACAAATGAGATGCTAACCGTTAATTGTAAGAAAAGTGAACCGTTTCAAGTGATCTATTAGCGGTAAAATGGCCTAAAGTTCAAGCGTTAGCAGAAAAAGCCATCACCCCATTGAGACCCTCTTTTTGGGAGCATGCTTCCTTTTCACAGTACATTTTTGCCACCCTTCCCCTGTCTCGCTTTCTTTCTTTCGCTGCTAAAGCACAGCGAATGTTTATTCTCCACAATATCGTCCACAACGGTTTGGTTTTACCAGTCCATACGAAAAAAAATCGCCACAATTCTTCACCGATATAAATTTCTCATCACCACAGCAGTCGTTCTTAGAAGTAAAGCACACCCTCATGTTTACTACACCTTGCGT
>NC_142670.1:10042500-10065000 GCF_964200805.1 Pocillopora damicornis
CTTCAGTTTCCAGCTTTGGGGAAATGTAACTTATCGCAAGCACGTTCATCATAACCCGAGCACTAACTAGGCCTCGAGATGTTGAGCGAAGAGAAAGTGGCTCCATGTTTTGAGAGACAAACCATGTCCTGAAGTTCGAACAAATCGAGTAGAAAGATGAAAACATATCGCTGAAAAGTACCAAACCAAACAATTGCACCCGTAATTTAATTCTCAGATGTTTGACGGGTTCTCACTTGACAGTATTGTCAAAATCAAATTACCGTGTCAGACTTAATTTAAACATTAACATCGCTGACTCAATGTCATTTTATTCCAATTTCGAGAAAGGCCATTACTTCGTTCTTAGGGTAAAACAACACATCTTCAACAAAGCGCGATTTTCTAATTATTAATGTAAACCCTACGATAGTTAAGTGAAGAGAGAATGATGGAAACTTAATTGCTCACGCCGTTCGCTATCATTTGAAAACTTTCTAAGCAAAATATAATCCGTGAGATAGCTTCTCTTCCCTTAATACCACGACTTAATTAAAGATTCCAAACGATAGGACAAGAAACAACTTAAAGAATACAAACACTTAGAAATGTTATTCGAGCGATGAACCGGCGCGAGAATTTAAGGCTACGAATGCCAAAGTCATTGTTTTACCGAAACGTGATTTGAAATATAAACTGAAGCTATTATCAAACGACGATTGGTGAAAGAAGATTTGAATTTTTCTAGGCCTTAGCGTAAGAGAAAAACCCAGATAGGACACGACTTACCTCCACTTCTTTCTCGGATCCTTTAGCTTTGTGCTTCGCTTCTCTTTGTTGGTGAGCTCTTTCCAGTCTGTTTTCTGGAGCTCTTTGTATTTCCTTCTCACTTTGCTCTCCCCGAGACTCTAAACTCTCTTCGCCTTTTCACTTTTGTCCTCTCTTGTTCTCTTTCACGTTCCTATTGCCGCATTGTGCCTATTTTAGCGTCCTTTCTAATTTCTTACATGATTTTCTCGACTCGCTTTACGCTTTTTACCTCTTCCTTTCTTTGGTCGCTCTGTCTCTATAATTTCTTTCCAGTCTATTTCCACTCAAAACCCACGAACTTGAATTATAACAATTTCCTCTGTTTGAAAAAACTTTAGTTGTGCCGGTATCGTTGCTTTGCGAGTTGATTAAAAATTGCAAAATACTGAGAATTTCTGTTCAACCACAACCTCACCAGTTCGATTTCCCGCTTAAAACGCGGGCTGCAAACTATTTGCTTATGCGGCTTCACATTTACTGACACACGTGAAGCCCTCGTGTAATGTCTAACCTTGTACTCACTATACGCTGCACTAAAGCTCGGTACACGAGTATGCGCACTTCATTGTTATTTGTAGGTGTCTCCTGGCGCACACTAAAGTGGTATCGAAGATACGCACGCTATCGCGCCTGCGCATCCCCTTTTCCCTTACTTCCATTGCGTGAAGGCTAGAATAGTGCCTGCGATACAGTTGGCCGCGCATGCTAAAAGTAACACCTTGTACGGTCGGTCGTAATATAGTAGTAAGTCCACATTTCTTCGGCGTAGTGAGGTGCTCCTATTTGCTATAATTGCAAAATGGTAACGAGATCGTTAACCACATTAAAAAAATATATATCTTTTTTTATTTAGAATCAATAACTGGCTGGCGACGAATTGGCTTCACTTAGTCTTAGAATCGTAGTTCAACTTTGAAAGTTACAAAAGTAATGTTAAACCATGTTAAGAAAAACCAAATAAAGCTCCATTTACCCCTTACTTGTCACCAGATTGCAAAATTATGAGCCTTATAGCCGAGCAGTCGTTTTTAATGCATAAATGTAACATAGAATACAACTCATGTTATCCAATACTAAACTGTCTAACTTAGTCTTAAAGACGCACTTGAACTTTGAAAGTTTCATGATGATAAACAATGTTAAGAAAAACAAAAGAAAAAATTATATTTTCTTTTTACATGATGGGCTTTTTTTTTATGCAGTATTTAATTTGGAGCATAAACCTATCATGGAATATACAGCTGTTTCGAGAGAGGTGGTCCGACAAAAAGCGTAAAAATGCACACGACAACCATGAAAGGTATTGAGGGTAGTTTTCAGATCACGGCACCTTGACTTCAGGACGCAAAGAAAAACTGAGGAACGTCCTTGTACGGACGCGGTTCAGCGGGTTTGATTAATAAATTTATTTTCCTTCACTTATTAAAACTCATGAACTACCGGATACCCAGATTGTTTTCCAAGATTGTGGCGTGCAGTTTTGTCCGTTTTTTCCGATAATCTTTCTCGTAACAGCTATATACCTTACAACACTTGACTATTACAATGCCCTTCATTTAATCCTTAAAATAGTTTTGTGCTATGAGCTAAACCTGACGATTAGACCATAGCATCGACTAAAACTGATACTGAAGACGTGTCGACCTCACTCTGTTCAATGGGTACCGAAAAGGAATGGTGACGATACTGTATGATTGTGGGATTACGGAGGAGAGTTACAGCAAGAAGCCAGTGGTTGACCACCCTCTGTGACAGGCGTGGATGGCGGATTTCGCGTTTGAATCCTGTTTCAAAGTTATATCGACATTCAGTACATTAACGGTATTGTTGAAGTGTATGTGGGTAAATGCAAACTATATGTCGACTGCCTTACAAAAGGAACTCAGGCACTGTCCGGTATGGTTGCCTTATATTAATTCATTGGATCAATATCAGTATCTAGGCAACTGCCCACCTACCCCTCCTTTAATTCAACAACAGTCAATTGAAAACAAGTTAAGGTTAACGTTGGGTTAGGGGAGGGGTAGGTGGGCAGTTGCCCAGATACTGATATTGATCCAATTTATTGACATACCAGTGACTTGTTTTGGCTCCTCAGCGTTGTTTGGCTGCACAGAAAGGTTGGAATGTTCTGTGACAGACAGATTTTTAGTTAACTTGTTAAACATAGCTATATTTAGTTAGTATATTTGCTCTGGTCACGATCATAGATATGTGCGCGCTCTGATTGGTCGAGGATTGCATCATAACTCGCTATAATCTCCTCATTTCCGAAGAAGTGATAAATGCGATGGAAGAAAATTTCAATTGAAAAAAGCACAAAAGATGCTACTGTACTGAGTTTGGTAGAACACTTTTAACAGGATTAAATGAAGTTGATAAGTCTTCTTGCTTAGGTAGATACGAGTAATTAACACAATTGTCACAAAATATGCGGAACGCTTTCTTTATTCACAAAATTTGCAAAATTATTCGAAAGCACCCGTGCAATTATACCAACCGTTATTCGCGTCAGGTTCAGTAAACATTGTTAAATAATCCCCTCGACTGTCTCGGCAATAATTCAATAATATTCACTTCGCCTTCGGCGCACAATTGTCAATAATAGAAGGGCGAGGGACAAACGTTGGAGAAAAAAAATACAGATAAATATAGAGGCAAATTGAGTAAATGACACGCGGACAGATTTACTTACCATTTACTGACAGTCTGGGTGAGTGACTCACTGACTGACTGACTTAATGATTGATTGACTGACTGACTTAATGATTGATTGACTGACTGACTTAATGATTGATTGATTGACTGACTTAATGATTGATTGACTGACTGATTGACTGACTGACTGATTGACTGACTGACTGACTGACTGATTGATTGACTGACTGACTGCCTGATTGATTGACTGACTGACTGATTGATTGACTGCCTGACTGACTGACTGACCGACGGGCTGAATCTCTGACGAACCGACCGATTGACTGACTGATTTACTGACTGACTGACGAACTGATCGACTGACTGACGGACTGACTGACAGAATGATTAACCAATTCCAACTTGAGTTAATACTCTCGATATGTTCTTCTAAGACCAGTAATATTTAATTTCTTAAACGTTACTTACGTTTCTCCTCCGAAGTTGTCGCCTTGTTGCTTTCAATGAGCAATTGGCAGAACATTAACACAACGGGATGTCTGTGGGCTACCAACACTTGAAGAAATCCAAGATACGCTACAAAACCTGTTCGGTAAGTTGAAGGGAAAAATGAGCATTAGATGCGGACTCAAGTAAAGTCTGCGTTGCTGCTCGGGTTGTTTTTGTCGTAACTTTCATGGCTGAAGTATCTTTTGCTGAGAGACCAATCATTATTTATCACCGAGGTGGAGAAGGGGAAAGAGGATTCTGCGGATGATTGCATGGCTTTCATTGGGAGCAGAAGGGGAATCAGTCGTCTCTTACAGAGTTTGAAGGGGGAACTATGGCAAATTGACTGCCACTGAGAATGAAGTCCTTCGATCCCCTTTCCAGGCGATAAATAATTACCAGTCCCTTGTGCATCGTTGCATTTTTGTTCAAATGCTTCGGTAATTTGAGAAAATCAAAAGAAGCAAGAGGCAAAGTCTGAGAAGCAGCAAGCAGCTGCCCAATGTTTCAACTTTTTGGTAGAGATGCCGTCGTTCGGCAAGCACTTAATGGCAGATGATAGGTCAGAAGTCTAAACTCGAATTTCATTTTTCGATAAAACACATTTGAAAACTGGTTTTTCCGGAAAGCTTACCATTTTCCCATTTTTGAAATCCTGGCATGAGAATAGGTCGGTCGGGACGCGAGAAGAAGAAAAGCCCGAGAATCATAGCTTTAGCTATGCGGAGAAGACCTATTGGGATTCCAACAATGGCGTTGAGGAACACAAAGGCATACGACATGATAGAGAACAGTCGTCTAAAACGTGATTCAAAATAGAGAAAAAAGAGAATAAAAAAGTGAAACAAAGAAATAATGGATAGCTGCTTATACTGACCGGAGCAGTGTTGAGTAGAAAACGTGGTCTATTTCCAAGAAGGTAAGAATAAATGTGAGGGTCTCAGTGGGATTAACCGTAAGGCTGTAAAAGTAGCTGTTAGGCGTAAAACAAAAACAAAAAAAAAACGTTTCCTATCTCGGTGATGAGTCATGAGGAAAGTGTCCAATTAACTGTTAACGTGAGAAGGCCAAAATTTTAACCGTTAGCCGTTAAGGGCCATCACCACATTAAGACCCTCAAGGAACCCGTGAGCTGCCCCATGTGCTGATTCCCGATAGGTCTCTCGAAAATGGAATGATCTTCTTCAGAGAAGAGGAAATTAAGGTAGATTATTCAGATGATTTGTTTTAGAGATGTGCGCATTCTAATTGGAGGCAGAGTATGATAAACTCTGCGAAAACTAATTTTCGCGCCAACATCCCGCGCCTTTGGCAAGACGAGAAGCCTTTTCCTTCGTTGCAAATGAGACGAACAGCCTTATTCTTTGTTAAGCATCAAAGCTAGAATGTGTCGTGTTGGAAATTTTGTCAGTACACAGCTAATTTTAGATATTACGAGAGTGCAAGCTTTTGTGACATAAATTGGTTCATTTCACATTGCATGGAGAAGCAGAGGGGTAAGAATCGCGAATAGCAAGCTGAACACATCCATTTTAACAATCAATGATAAAGCAGCGAAAATGCGTTTATGATACGTCATCTATGAGTCAAGAACCAGTCAAGGTGAGCGTGCGCAGCTCAGCTTATCATGTTAATAGATAAAGAAACTGTCATTTTTACCGGTTGTCAATCACGACTGAGAAATTTGAGTATTCTCTGTCACGAAAGGCATATCGAGATAGGAACACGCCCTGGAACACTTGTGAAATGACACTCAGCACTATCGTTGGTCTGAAAGGAAAAAAATTGAAAAAAACAGACAAACAAACAAAACGAATGAAACACCAGAGAGGAAATGTAATTAAACAATATATAAAACAACCTATTCACGTTATCAATCTACTTACACAACTCCTTTTGCAGCTGATAAAATAAACTCGCGTATCATCTTATCATTACTTGGAATGAAAATTAGAAGGAAGCCCAAATTTGACAACACGGAAAAACCTGCAAAGAGAAACGAGCGAAATACTGGAAAAAATACCAGAGATCTGAATATCTCATCATTTGCAAACCTGATTAGACACTACTTAACGCTCTACGAAGCCTTGTTTTAACATTAGAGGTGTTGAGAACATACGCGAAAGTTATGGAAACCCTTAAATTATTCCCACTCTTCTCCAGCTTAGTCATCGTGAAAACGAAAAGAAACCTCCTCTTTTGCTTCAATACAGGCTCGCACCTGATATACTACTCTGAATGTACCTTTATAATTGATAATTGATGCATAATCAATAATGGTTATTGAACCGAGTGGAGTACAATTTGAGCTGAAATCATATGCGTGATTTCAAAATTGAACGAGCGCGCAGCGCGAGTTCGATTTGAAATCATAAGTATGATTTCAGACCAAAATTGCACGAGACGAAGTTCGATTACCACTTTATACATCCATTTTATTGATGCAGCGCTGAACTGGTTTGAAATTAAATTCATCCATTTTTTTTTTTTGGGGGGGGGGGGAATAAAACAGTTTTGGAAACAAAAGTAGCAAAATTTGCCACATGATACTCTTTGTCTCCCATTTTACTGCAATTTGATTGGTTACTTTAAACAAGCCTTGAAATCTGAGTGGTTGTTTTGTTGTTAGTGTAGTCTCCTGATTCGCTGGAAAAAAGATGCGATCTAAAGCAAAAAATGGTGCGAATATGAATAATTTATGAATAAATCGCACCACTTAGAGCCAATCAGATTACAGGGACCACCAGTGATTTCAAAATGGATGTCGTAAAAATAAAAAATTGGACTTACAGCTTTTGCACTGCTTTTATTGATTTAAGGTTGAGCAACACTAGTGTGGGTTTTATTATTGATAAAGATCTTAGCTTTGAAGCACACTGGGATATTTATGTAAGAAACTGTCAAAACGACTTGGACTTTTGAGGCATATTAGTCCTTATCTCTATTAGTCCTGTTTATTATAATAAAAACTTGTTTAATCAAGTTATACGTTTTGTCTGACAAAAGCAGAGGGTTTTTACAATTAAGTCGAGTAAGTCTATTTTCGACCTTTACGCAGTGTGAAGAAAGCGTAAAGTATTTACAAAGTGTGACAGAGGAGTTAAACATGCGTGAAACGTTTTGGAAGTTACGTGCACGTGTTTAGTGGTCACAGATTTAGTATCAAATCATTGCTACAATTATCGTTATTATCTATTGACAGGAATGGTGGTTATCATTGGAGCTACTCGTAGGCCTGTCCTTATTAGGTTCGGCGACTTTTGAGCTACTTTTGGCGTTGGAGCAACTTTTTGCAGTCTTAGCGACCTACAACATTTATCAAACACGAAGAAGTCAATGATTTCACAGAAAACTCCAATTTATGCGAATTTTCTTAAATGTTTATCGACCTTTTGAATAAATAGCCTGACACTTGGCAACGTTTCGCCGACCTATTGCGATCTTTGTCTAATATTGTAATTGTAATGGATAATCGATCGGCTAACCGTTAGACTTCAGAGTTTCCTTTTCTTTGTCCTATTTTCAAGAAAAATACATAAGGAGGCCGGACTTTTAGCGTACGAACTATTAGAAATTGGAACGAACTGTCTTTTGACGTAAGTAAAGTGAAATGTTAAATATTTAAAAAGAAACTGTGTACGAATTTAATCGCTAAGCAAAGAGAGATAGGACATTTTGAATATCTGTTAAGTATTTAGGTAGCCTTTTCTATCAAGTCTTACTTTTAGATAGTTAATAGTTTTTAAATAGTTAAGAATTCTAAATAAGACTCTAGATAGTTTTTTAATAATATTTTCTTGCCTCTTAAATTATCTATTAAAAAATGTTTATCTTTCTATAATGACAGTATAGAGTTATTTTATCATTAATTACGATTTTACGTTTCATAGAAGACCACAAGTTTATTAGTTTTATTATAACTGTCAGGTGTCTACCCTCTTTAAATAAAGGCGTTATCTTACCTTACCTTACCTAGTGTGTGCACGGAACAAATGCTTAATTTCTCAGATTGCTTTGAGTTGAAAATTCTATACATACCAATCACGGCATAGGCGACTTGATATCCAGTATAACTCAGACTTTCTCCCTTCAAGACAAAATATTCAGTAGTAACGCAAAATGTACGTGACCTCTTTTAAATCATCATCGTTATTATGATCGCGACCATGGCTATGAACGCAGCTGTAACTGTGATCTTGACCGTGACCGCGACCGTAAACGTGAACGTGACCGTGAACGTAAATGCCAATGTAAATGCGAAGTGTTTTTACTGTTATCGTTGTATTCAGCCATCATTAGGTTATGCAAGGAGAAAATTCTCAATTTTCTGGAAAAGGCTGAAAGCTTTCCAATCTTTCAAATCATCTTGCCCTTCAAGTAAGAAGAGATATCAGTGGAAGGCAAAGGTTAGTCGTTTCCTCCTTAATTTTGATGGGAGCGTTGAAAGCAAATTTATCGCCATACCACATAAGAGGCCGGTGAGAGGCAAACGTTTTGCATTAGACGTCTATCTCCACGGTAAAGCTGGAGCATGTGATCCCTAGGAGAAAGAATTACAATAAACTTTAGAATAATCTTTCAGTCCGATTTCAACAGAATGCCTAAAAACTAGTGAGCGTCGTGTTTACATCATTTCACGGGTCGAATTCAAGACACGAGTCAACGTCGAGTCAACTATAAAATTTTCCCCTCCTTGTAAATGACATCGCAAGGCAATAAACTATTTTTCAGTCGCCGAAAAAGCCAAATAAAACAATCAAACCCGTTCCTTCAACTAAGTTTCTCTCTTTCACTTCAGTTAAACCAGCTCGTATTATCTGTTTCAATTTTACCACAGGTAAACTTTCCGCATTCTAAATTGTTGCTAAGCGCTCTTAGACCTCTCACCATGATACAGAATTGTTGAAAAGCTTTTTTGAAACGTTTCAAAGGATTTTATTGTCCATTAAGACATATGACGATAACCACAACTGATGGTCTGACTACAAAAAGTTGAACTCGGTAACTTTTGATTTCTTCTTCTTTATTCATAAGACTCAGCCCTTATCATACGTTATGTATTCCACACGTTATGTAACATGGCTCGCTTTGAAAATTTTGAACTTTTCTGAACTTTTTTGTTTTTTTCACGATTTTTTGTTTTTTATTACTCATGACCTCCCCCTCCCCTTCTCATTAGCGGTAAATTAGCAGTCAGTTATGCATAGTCCTCCTTTATTCTCTGTTAACGACGACTGATCCCCCTCCGTTCCCCCCTAAAAACCATGTAGCCCCCCCCAAATTCTTCTACTCAACCCCCCCCCTCCCCCCCTTCGGGGATAAATGATAAATGGACCTTAAGAGCATTGGCCTCTTAGAGGTGAGCGAATTGTAAAATCGGAGACTCTCAAGACTGAGATTTAGCAGGTGCACCTCTACAACTTCTCATAAATACCCCGGCTTTGGTGCGTTAGAGCTGCGATAATACTTCTGTTGTTGTTTTTGTGTGTGTGACATATCAGTTACAACTTCGCATAATTTTCAGACGCCAAAGCTCATACGAGTACTTAAGTCGTTCTCAATAAAATCTGTGACTTACCCTAGCTCTAATGCCCTAACCATACAGAATTACGAGTTTTGAAAGAAATACTGACAAGCGATCGAGATCGGATGGTGTCTTAATGGAAATTTAACAGTGGGCATTTCATGTGGTGACTCTCCTTGTTCACTGTTTCCAGGTGCAAAATCTGAAAACCCGGAGAAAAATCCCTCAAAGCATGTCACGCTAGGTCCGGGAATCGAACCAGGGTCGAAACGGAGGGAGACGAGCGCTCTCGCTCAGTACTGCGCTATCCCAGATCCCTCATAAAACTTAAGCGTCCTGTTGAACATTTATGGCCCTCACGAACACGTTTAGGAAACTAATCACACGTACCTGTGGCACTTCGTGAAGTGAAGTGTTGTTATAATATAAATTAGAGCTGCGAAAATGTGCGATCCGTAAAGATAACCTAAAATAAAGAATTATATAAATCTAGCCAGTAGAAAATAGAAAACTAACCTACCCTGTTCCAAGCAAGCAATTGGGTGGTAAAACAGCAGAATAGTGAACTGTACATTTGTAAACGGTGCAATTATAGCAGCTGTGAAGCAAAAAAAACGAGGGGACTTGGGTCTGGTCACATGACAATCCCGAACCAAACCTTCCACGGTTTCACCCTGCAACTATCGCACCGTTTACAATCGTCTCATTAACTGAGCGCCAGGAAAAAGCTTAAATAGCTCCTGATACTAGAGCTGACTCCCTCGATTCGACGTGGCAATGGAATTCTCCTCGCTATGTGGGAAAATCGTGGTAAAAGTCTCTTTTGCATGATAAAGGCTTTTTACAAGCGACTTCCTATTGCTAGAGCTTCAACGTCATAATCATCTCAGTACTATTTAAAACGATTTATCCCCTACAATATGGCAAAAGTTTCTGAGGAGAGCGTCGATATCCTTATGTGGTCTTTTTTTTTGTAAAGTGTTCGGAGGGAAATGGTCACAGGGGGTTAGAGCTCGATGAAATACCTTAGAAAATACAGCCTATCAGAATGAAGTATGTCCTATTAGAAATATGATAATGAACAATGGTAATTTGACTAATTCTTGTGGAGCGGTTTCCGCGGATTTTAATATAATCAGTAGTTTTATGAAGAGGTTTGATTAACTGACTAGTAGTGACTAAAAGACTGATGAAAAATTGTCCGCTTCACATGGTCAAGTCGAGCAAGGCTTTGAAATTGAAAGATTTTTGGAAGCAGGTAAATTATTATGTTCTACTGCTAATACATCACCTCTGTGTATATCCCCATAGCTGCCTAAAAGATGTTCCCACGCTGTGAGAAAAACTATTAAGACCTACATACAACAAAGAGAGATCGAATATTTAAGAATCATTTCATGGCAAATATTTGCTATAAATAGTAGGGGTCATTAGTATACACACTCATGTCTATTGTAAAATTTGAATCCTTGCCAAAGACAAATCGAAATGCAGAGAATGAAGAAGTCCATTCCAAATCGATAGATAAGACATCTTCTGATACAATGAGTACTTACTTCAAAGACAGCTATCCCGACAAGAAACACTGTTGATATCAACTGAGTGGAGAACTTAAAATCTGAAATCAAAGAAGTTGTCCATTTCATTAGTCCAATCCATAAGTCTAGCTTTGAGCTCATTATTAAAAACATAATATCAAAATGAATGAAAAAAAGAGATAAATAAGTCAGGGTCCATAAACGATACGAAAAGCATAAGTAAAAAACAATAAATCGACCTAAAATACCAACGTTGTTTATTTTGTAACGAAATACCATACACACCTGCCCTTGGTATGTAAAAAAAGTGGAGAACCTTCCAGTACCACTCTGACTTGTTCGGGTATCTGAAAAAATATGGGAGAAGATACTGCTGACAATAATAAAAACTCAAGGACGATAATAATAACTCAAGGAAAAGGACAAGGACAAGGAAAATGACCACAAAATTTAACTGTTTTAGTCGTACATTGAACAGGAGTTTTTTAAAAATATCTTACATCGGAGGTTTTTGCCCTAAAATGAATTTCACGTGAAGAACGTCTGAATCATGAACCAGTGAGCGGGAGCAGGAGTCCTTTTCCTAAAGAGAAAAATTTTAGGGATGGAATTAAATTAATTACTGATACCTTCAATCCTTTAAATTTGTACTCTCTTATCGCCATTTCCGCCTGTTTTTTTCTAAATTCTTGAATTCTCCCATATTTCAAGACATTTTGTAATTTTCCTTTTTAATTCGATTTTAAGGCGTCATTAAAACTTTGCTTGACGCTTTTCTTTGAATTTTATGATACCACTATTCCCTCATCGTACTTAGCTAAATAGGGAATGATCTAGAAACTCCAGACAAACAAAGACACATGCACAAATTACACACTTTTGTATCTGCTGTAAGGGGACGAAAACATACATGTATGCAACTCTAACTTACTGCTGACTCTGTAGAAGATACAGACCACATCTGTCTAACTCGTCGAACAATAAGGAAAGCAAATCGCGTTGTTATAAAGATGAGGCACAGTGTTGTAGGCAGGTTAGAAATAATAAACGTTATTCCATAGGCTCCTGTTTTCTAAAAGGAAAAAAAAATACTTTACTTATTTGAGCCATACGGGCCATAGTTTTGTTCCATGACTCATGAAATCTAATTTATAGCCAACAGAAATAATGGCACTCGAAACAACAGCGAACAAAAATTACTCTTTAGCCTTTTCTACATAAAACAAAAATAGATTACAAGGACAAGGGCAAGGGCAAGGACAAAACAAAGAGAAGGACAAGGACTAAGACAAAGACAAAAATATTTCACACCCCTGCAAGGGTGTGAATTGACTTACTTCCGAAAGTTGTTCATGGCTTGAGAACGATTACGCTTTTTCAGCGCAGTATAAACTATATTAGTGTTTTGGGTGATTTAACTCTTTCTCTATAATCCATTTCCTTAGCTTCATTCAGTCGTTCATAAAAACACAGGAAGCAGCTTTATCTGCGTGACCATAAGGAAACATAAGTTCTTCACGTTTGTTGATGCATTCCAAAACTAATACCTTATACGCAACGTAGCAACGTATCTCTGTAGCAAGTTGAAAAGAAAACCTGAAAGAAACCAATGGAAGTCAACGAGTTTAACGTATCATCTGGCCCTGTCGGCAAACTGTCGAAATACTGGTGGGATTGTAACCTAGAAAGGCATCTCGACCAGGAAAAGAAAGACAATATACATCATAACATACCGCGCGCAAGTCCTACCTAATTCCTAAAGAGCTACCATGGTACAAATCTTTATGTACCCATAACATGACGTTTGCAGTTTCACTTCGTCTTATATCAGGGATGGCAAAGCAAGCTTAAAATGGCAGAAATCGCCAGAAACCACCACAGACACACAAGATGTGAGTAAGTTCTATTGAATTCACTTGTAAAATATTCACTTGTAAAATATTCACATGTCGAAATATTTATCGTTGTAAATCGACCATATTTCGTTCCCCATACTATTCCTTGCAACGTGTTCAAATTCTCAACGGTTCCTCTTGTAACTCAACCCCACTTCAGACAACGCGTGATGCTTTCATAAATTAATCGTTTGCTTTTTCTCGAGATGTGAGCCTGGGACGCGTGTAATCATACTATTTTAAAGAGTTGACATTTCCTAAAACTATTGTTCAATTGAAGATTTTAACTTTAAAACCGTACAATTTTAGAATTTCCAAAAATTTTAATCAAGAAGTTAGAGTTATTGTTGGCTGCGCTTGGAGCAACTCTTACGCTTCTCTCCTGGTCCGCAAACTTCTCGCGTGGTGCATCCATGAATCTATATACGCACGCTAAGCATGGACCAATTCTTTAGTACTCAGCGTGTTTATTGTAAAGAAACCTGCATCAACTTTGAAGAGTTCCGGTTTGTTTTAGCCCCAAACCTAAAATTAACGTTCTGATATCTCATGAAATCGCATGTTTTTAATTGAGAAGTGAACTGATGTCAAACGTATTATCGAAGTTTCACGAAAAACACCCTCCATAAAAACAAAGAAAGGGATGACCCGAATCTCTACTTTGTCCCACTATGTCTGACTTAACGAGCTAGAGCAAAAAAATCCCATAATTTAAGAAAATACTCACATACATACCTCAACACACCATAAAGAAAGCCAAGGATAGAACCAACGAATTTGTATTCAGTTGTGAGGCAGACAAAATATGGATAGAATAGTATTGTACAAAGGAGGACGGCCAACAAAACGTCAATAACTGAGTAAAAAGACAGAAAAATATTGCTTGTAGTTTCAAAAAATGATTCTCGGACCTTGTATACTTCTTTGAGTACCATAAAACAACTCTTTTCATTCTGGGCTCTTACAATTGCTTTGTTTCTTAGCTTTGGTCGTCTCCTAGCATTGGTTGTTTGTGTGTGTGTGTGTTCTTGTGTGCTTGTTTTGTTTTTGCTCTCAATTTCTTTTTAAAATTCAGGTTTTGTTAGCTTGTTTGAATGTTGAATTTTGCCTCTTTGTAATGATTTAGTTTTGAATTTTGGAATGGTATTACAGGTTTAACTGAAACCTTTACTAACATGTCTGCGCTTGTTGTGATGCATATGATAGTTCTGTAAATTGGAGACTACAAGGGTTTAGCCTTCTATTACAGAGCGGTTTACTGGAACCTGGATTAGACATGCATCGTGCATTATGCGTCTTACAGAGAGATTTCTGGGGGTGAGTGTTTTACTGTATTTTTTTATCTGTATTTTTTTATCTTCTCCTTTTCTCAGGAAATACTCTGTAATAATCCTTACTGCCGACACAATTAAGAAATTCGATCATAATAGCGTTAGAGTTACTTACTTTCTACCCAGGGAGATTCCGATGGGACAATCGAGATACTGTTGCCTCCACCCAATGCCATGGTTATAACAGTGCTACCTGTGGCTCCAAACGCAGCAGCAATAGTCCATCTGTTACTAAGACCACCAAGAAAGTTCATCGGTCTAAAAAAGAATGATACAGATATGTTGTCCCATTCAAAAATTGTACTGCTGTGCGATCAGAAGCCACAAAACCAGCAACTTGTTGATAAACTGGTGAGCAGGTGTCATTTTTGCGCGCGAATGCTCAGCATTGTCTCGGTGAAAATTAAAGCGGCCGTCTTTGATTCCTACAGCAGCGGAAGGCTGGGACGAGAAAGGAATTTCAACCAGGGGAGGTGGGCGATGGTCAAAAGGAAGGAGAGGGGAGGGGAGGGAGGGAGGGACAGCATAGAAAAATAAGACAGTTGTCGACGAAGGTGACTGATATCTCGAAGACCAGAGTGGAAGGAAGGCGGTGGTCAGTTGAAACAACTTAAGGCACCTATACTTGAAATTTAGAGTCAAATAACACACTTTTAGATGTGATAGGCAAGCTTTTGAGACACGGTTTCAGCTTTGAACCTTTGGCTTTTGAATTTTGGGGGTGAATTATACTCAAGTTGTGGCGTCCATCTAGATTTGAATTATTTTGCAACGTAAAGACTTTTCATAATGTACGGGATCAGTTATAATGCAAAGGAAGACGGCTCCGAATGGAGCAAATCACTGGGGCTGAGGCTTTTATCTGTGTGCGTGTGCGTGGGTGTGTGTGTACGTGCGTGTGTGTGCGTGTATGTGCGTGCGTGCGTGAATGTGTATGGGGGCCAAATCGCTCAAGTTCTAGATTTGCTATGAAACAATTATAAAATTATCTATTTTCATAATCGAATAACATACATCAGTAGTCCAGGGCGCCCATCCCAGAGCTCCAATTTCAACTTAGTGCGTCGCTTCAGGAATGAAAGAGCTAAAATAATAATCAACTGAAAAAAAACAACAGAAAGAAAAATTGAATGCTTTTTTTAAAAATGAATCTTATCTCATGGATTACACAAACAACACCGAATGAGAAGAACAATTAATTCCCCATTGCCTATTGTTCCACCCATTGCCGGAAAGTTGCGGCGCCACACAAACACGTATTGCACACAGGCTAGCGACCTTTTCTTACAAGTTTTATCATTATGATTTTTCAACAGACATAACTAGGAACACTTAAATTATTTACAGGGCTATTGAAAAGGGAGACATTCTCTCTCTCTCTCTCTATTCGAACTTTATTAAATAATGGCTCCTTTCCAAGTCCATATCCACACGGTAAAGGGCAAAGAAAAAAGTAAATCCGCTATCGCTGCCGTTTATTTCATTACCCAAAAAAATATACAGAATTGAACAGAGCACTCACTGCGGGAGCAAGACATCCAAACTCAAATTTTCTTTGCTGGTGGAGAGCCTCCAAACAGCTACAACAAGAGAAAAAAAGAAATTTATTAGCTCATGGGGTAAAATTTCCGCACAGCCCCATACTATTGTAAAACAAATCTGTTTTCCCAATGGCAATCTATTGTTTTTGTCATTGTTTTCTCTATCCAAGAACTGAATGCAAAATGTAGTATGGGGCTGTGCGGAAATTTTACCGCTCATGGATCCATAGCTTTCATTACGTATCATCTCATGAATGGAGTGAAAAAAAGGCTCTATCAAATATATTGCATGTGGGGCACGACGTGAGTGTAGTATCCAAGCTAAAGCACTAAAAACAGTAACGAGAGCCAAATAAAAGATCAAGTCACGCGGAGATTGCTTCGTTATGTAAATGTTGACCTTTCTACATATATCCAGAACTGAATAATCAAACGGTTACTGATTGAATTCTTTCAATAAGGGGCAATGAACCGATGAATGACAATGGCAATCAAAAGCGAGTGGAGTCCAATTTGGTCTGTAATCATGCAACCGTCATTACGGAATCGCGCCCATTGAAAAGCGTCGCCCGAGAAAAGTGGGGTACCCATGATGCTTTGCGGGCGCAATGACCTAGGAATGAGGTTGCAAACGCTCACCGCCAACTTCGGTCGCTTTAGATCTGAATTGACAAATTCCCAAACGGGAGTTGTAAAATTTCGCTTTGCGTCCGTTTAGAGACAATGGAGATACAATTGGAGCAATTAGCATTGTTTCAAAGTGACGAAATGCTCTTTTCGTCGGTAAAGAGCGAGGGCCGCGTTTGCATATCAAAAGAGCGTGAAGTGTTCATCCGTAAGCTTATGAGCGTGAGCGTGCACCTACGTGGAGCGGGAATCTACAACGTATACTTAAGCTTTTCGAAAAGTAATTAGACTACCGACGTGTTATCTGAAACTGACGGCAATAACGGGCCAAAAAGGAAGGTAAAATTCCGCACAGCCCCACACTACATTATACGTTCAGTTCTTGGATAGAGTGACAAAAACAATACTTTACCATTGGGAAAACAGATTTGTTTTACGATAGTATGGGGCAGTACGGAAATTTTACTAAAAGGAATATTTCTGTGATGTTTTGCTTTCTTGGCGAAGTTGATGGTCGAACCTCGCAAATCTGCCGCATTTGAGTCTTAACACAAATTGAAAACCCGGCATTTGAAAGGTAATTTAATTTTACATCTGACCGATTTTTAAACAATATAACCTAATCAAGATAACGCCACTAATTACGTCTATTCTTCTTCGATGAAAAGCGCTACGTTTCGGTTGTCTGCACAAGAAACAATACTTTCGAACACTGCGTACACGGGGGATTACATGATTGACAGTCGGATTGACAGGCCTGCGTGAAGTTACGCATGCTCTCTTTCTCTTTTCTAGCTTATTTGCATTTTCCCGTGCGACGTTTTTCAATGGGCGCGATTCTGTAATGGTGAATCGGTGGTGCGATTTTTTGATCAATGGTATTAGATTTCTGACAGAAATGAATGAAAAAATTCCTACAAAACTTTCCATTTATAAGCATGGTGCATATGGAACAAATGGAAGACGAAACTCTTAAATTAGTAGGGATATATTTTCAGTTTTAAAACGATACTTGGCCTATAAATAAACTAGTCTAAAGAAGTTGTTATCAATATTTGCGTATTACAAACCGCGCATGAAGCAACCAAATTGAAATCTTTAAACATTGCGTTTGTGAGAACAGACCCATTCACTTTTCAGCCAGAGACTTTGCCAATAAACTCTTGAATTCATTGGCACCTTTCGATGTTATTTCTTCTCTTTTTCTCTAGCCGACTTGAGGAGCTTTGCTTTGAGACACTTCCCGCCATGTCAGTTCACGTGCGGTATCAAGTCTTAGAAACTTTTTCAACGAGATGTATGTATTCGATAAACGAGACACATTAACAACTTGTTACAACTTTTTCTATCACTTACTCATTCTCACTTGTCGCATCTGAAGCCATTATGACTGCTTTTCTGAACTCAGTAGGTTTCTGCTTTGCTGAATAAAACTTGTCTAATTTTAGAAGGCTCCCTCCCTAGGGTTTTTTGACCGCGCGAGATCTGGACTCCAACGACACCCAATGTATTCTTGGTTTTCACCCACGTGACCTATACCTTGACAACGGTTGCTACGCCGCCATATTGGTGTCGTATAATTCAAACACTGTTCGCGTGTTATCAAAGCTTTCGAATATTTTTCATCATGGTTCATTGTATTATGGTTGATTGTTTTCATAATAGTGGAAGGACGAAAGGTATAGGGTTTTATAGGATTCCAGTAGTAGTCACTAACCAAGGAGAAAAAGCAGAAGAGCTAAGCAGAGAACGAAGAGAAAGATGGATCGCCGCCATTAGCCGCGACGACATCACTTTGAAGGATGTCCTCAGTAATGAAAGAGTCTGTGGACGACATTTCGTGTCAGGGCAATCTGCAAAACCCTGGGATAAGTACAACGTCGACTGGGTTCCTACTTTGAATCTCGGGAAGACAAAATATCAACAGGAAAACCACGACATTAAAGAGGCAAGAGCTAAACGAGCGAAGGAACGCCGCAAAAGATCACTCGAGCGTCAAGAACGCGAGGCAGCTGAGAAACGAAAGAAAATCGATGTCAGTGGCCTTCCCGTCCGTGATGTGGATTTCAGTGATCCTAAAGAAGGATCTTCCAAGGAAATTGATTCTTCTGAGGATATTTTTGATCACGATTGCGCATTTCAAGACCACACTTGCTCAACTCTCGTTGACAGTTCAACTCAAACCCAAGTTGATGTATCTGAAGCTATGACTCAAACTGAAGAGTTTGAATACCTTTTCAAAGAATCATATAAGCCAATTGATCGAGATTTTTTTGATTCTGATGAAAAAGTTCGCTTTTATTCTGGACTGCCTTCAATGGATATCTTAATGACTGTCCTTGACTTTGTGTCACCCCACATCAAACGAAGAACCCAAAAACTTAGCCTTTTCCAGGAAATGATTATCGTGTTGATGAAACTGAGACTGAATATGCCTTATCAAGACTTAGCCTATCGTTTTCAAGTATCTGTGACAACAATATCAAGAATATTTGCATCATGGTTACCAGTGATGGATCAGCATTTGTCCCCACTTATTTACTGGCCTGAAAGACACCAGCTATGGAAGACAATGCCTCTTTGTTTCCAACAAGCCTTTGGAACCAAAGTCACTGTTGTTATTGACTGTTTTGAGATTTTTATTGATAAGCCTACAAACTTGTTAGCTCGAGCTCAGACATTTTCATCCTACAAGCATCACAATACTATTAAAGTACTGATTGGTATTTCTCCCCAAGGAGCTATTTCCTTTGTGTCAGAGGCATGGGGAGGACGTACCTCTGATAAGTTCTTGACAGAAAACTGTGGCATTCTTGAAAAACTTTTGCCAGGTGACATGGTTATGGCAGACCGGGGTTTCACAATCACAGAAAGTGTTGCTCTCAAACAGGCAAGACTCATGATACCAGCCTACACGAAAGGGAGGGAACAGCTGGATCCTATTGATGTGGAAAAAACAAGAGCTCTAGCAAGTGTACGGATACATGTTGAGAGGGTGATTGGTTTGCTGCGTCACAAGTATACTATTCTACAAAGCACTCTTCCCACTGATTTCTTGAACAATGACAATGGACAGGATGAAGTACCAATTATTGACAGAATTATTAAAGTATGTTCAGCTCTTGTAAACCTGTGTCCACCCATTGTACCATTTGATTAGCTACATACTTCATACAGTACTATTATAGTCATATATTGTAGCTAATGAAATGATATGATGGGGTGGAGAGTCTGTGTATAATTTAAGAAATATTATAACCCCATGAAAAGAGAGCAAGTGACTGGGAATGAGCACTGTGTAAGATCAATAATTTAAAAATATATACTTCCATTACAAGAAGGATCGACAACAATGACAACATTTCATTTGTGCTGTGATATTTCATATATTTATAGAAATTATATGAATTAAAATATGAATTATGTTTGCAGGGGGCAGTAAGGACTGTTTATTGAGCACAGCAGCTTAAAATAGCTTGAGTTCATTATTCTTCTTGGATTTTTTTTTTAATGACTGCTACTCTTGAGATTAGCATGAAACAACAAAACAACATTTTTAGTGTAAAATGTATTCAAAAATGTGGAAAAACTTTGATTTCACCAGCTCTCAAACATTCAAGTAAATGTGGTCTCATTCTTGGGATGTCAAACATAAAATCTGAAGGGTTGAGTTCAAACACAAGGCATGTTGCAAATGCTACAGCAAAAACGCCACAGTCACTGCCATTCATTTGTTGCTGCACTGGTACGACTTCAATGCCAACAAAGTTATCTGGTAGCAGATCTTTAACTTGCTGCTCAACTTCATCATCAATAATGTCATTGTACAGACTGTCGTACAAATTAACACATCCTGATGTGCAACCAATAGAACTAATGCACACCCAATGTGAATTACCCGTGTGTAAGATTTGAACAAAGTCACTGGTCATTATGTCAAAGTTCCTTACTCTTCCAAGAGTTGGTCTTTGAAAACCCTCAATGAGAGGATTCACTTTCTTGATACATATTTGTGCTGCCTGTATTATTTTGCAATCCAACCAGCCATCAGGAGATGAAATTATGTCATAGTCATGCTCATCTAGATCTCCAAAAGATGCAATTCTGTTAGCTACACCTTTAGTCACACAGATTATTTCTAAGTCCTCATCACTTTCATATTCATCTCCAGTACAGTATTTATTTGACTCATTTTCATGTAGATCTTCAAAAGATTCAGAAGCTGTTCTGCTTTCAGTCACACAGGGTATTTCTATGTCCTCGTCACTTTCATATTCAGTTCCTGACACAACTGAAGCTGATGGATTATTGACAGTACATGTGGTAGGGATAGTTAATGAAGACTTGTCTGCAGGTTTTTTCTTCACTTTGCAATTTTTGCAGACCCAATATAGCTTGCTGTTATTGGGCATTCTCTTGTAGTTTAGACATTTCAGATGGAAAAATTTCCCACTCTGACATTGACTATGACATTTCAGCAGCTTTTCCCCTACAACAGGTTTAGCTTTACAAACACAAATGGACTGTAATTTCATTGCTTCATCGAAATCAGGGTTCTTTTGACAATCAGGCTTGATCTTAGTAACTCTCTTGGCTTTCTTACATTCTGGAAGTAAATGGCAGCTTGGACAGTACCATACTTTGGGTAAGGGATCAGATATCCCTAAACATGAGAGGTGAAACTCAATGAATGGGCACTTGGGGTTTTGACAAGGCACTGTGCTTTCTTCTGGTTTGGGTTTTCTGCAGTAGCAAACAGGCTTTATATCACCTGCTGGTACAGGTGCAGCAATTTTATGCTTCCTAGTGTACCATCTTCCTAAGATTTCAGATAGGATACAAGATCTCCACTCTTTGGTGAGTTTTGGAAGAACTGATTCCCAGTGTGAAATGTCCTTGTAAATTCTCTCCAAGAAAAACCTTGTTTGATTGTTATTGTCAAAAGAGCACACAACAAAGTCACAATACTGAGAGTCTGTGATAAACAACTGTTGCTGTACTTGAAAAAAGTACTGATGATTTCTCTTGAGCTGTACCTTTCCATTGACCTTTTCAAGACATGAATTCTTCTTTTCCACATAACTTTCAAGGTCACAGTTTTCAATGTTGTAAGGGCATTTGACTTCTCCACAACCATTCCCACAGCATGAACATGATACCAAAAAATCTGGAGTAGCATTTATCCAGGGGTGCTGTTTATCCACTATCATACCACATTGTTCAACTTTCAGATCTCTGTGAGTCTCTAGCATAGTCTTGGCATAAGCATTCACTGCAGCACTCTCATTCTTGCGGCCATGACTGATTGCTTTAGTAGTAACTTTGAACAGATCAGGATATGAGATGGACTTGATTAAGGATTGTGATGGCATAGCAGGGTTAGTATGAGCTACTGCCCAACTCAGAGATGCACCAATGCGCCCAGCTCTGTGCCTGAAAAATGCATTTCCTTTAGCCTGTTCCCTGGTGTCTTGCTCAATTAATTCTACCTGTGATTCTGAAATAGTCAGATCAATATTTTCACACTTTTCTAGGAGTTCTGGATATGACAAGTCAAAATTACATGGATCAAAAAGGTCAGAAATGGTTGGGATACTTCTACTTTTCATGATAAACTGTTCAGAATAGGGTTCAATCAAGCTTAAGGCAACAGGTTTGAACTTGCACTCATTTATTTTGGCAAGCAAATGTTTAAGCTCAGTTCCTCCAGATGTAACCCGTTCTGTCGAGACCTTAGCTTTCTTTGTAGTGCAAGGTGCTGATAAGGAAGGTGGAGAGTTTGCTGATAGTCCCTCAATACAGGCATCTAAGTTATCTTTCAACTTTTTCGCCGACTTGAAGTTGATATCTTTGACCCTTGCATAAGGAACCTCACTCACATATGTCGGTAACAACCACGTGCACTTTACTTGAGTACATGCCAGCGTTTCATTAATTCTCGTTGAAGCTTCGATATGAAATAAAATACTTGCAATATGTGAACAAGTCTCAGCTAGTCCAGCTTTACAACCAAGGCAGTGGGCTGATAACACGGTTCCCTCCTTATTAGTAATAATCCAAACTGCAAATGGTCGCTCATTCATTCGTTGAGAATGTCTCACCTTTCCG